>NC_056750.1:400996390-401091390 GCF_019279795.1 Protopterus annectens | reverse complement strand
ACACTTACACTCACACTCTTACTTACCTACCCTAACCTACACCTTAAACTTCCCAACACACTCACATACACTCAAATCCCTATATATATATGTGTATGTGTATGTATATATATATATATATATATATATATATATATATATATATATATATAAATATGTGTGTGTGTGTGTATATCATCTTTGCTCCCTGTTAACATAGGAGTTCCACTATTCCATATTAGGCCCATTACTTTTTACCATCTTCACAAATCAACTCCATAAATGCACATCTCTCGCCTCTGTCATCCAGTATGCAGATGACTCTACCCTGATATGCTGCGCCACTTCTCTAACACAACTACAGGCTATAACACAACAATCCTTCCTAGAAGTAGAATCCTGGCTAACTAACACTAACCACATACTGAACCCAAACAAGACCAAACTCATGCTCTTTCTCCCCACCAAAGCTCCCAGTCCCTCATCCACTTTTCAAATCCACTCCTCCAACAGCACAATTATAAACACCAGCTCACATACCAAATTACAAGGTGTCACAATTGATAGCAAATTAAAATTCGACCTACACCTCTCTCAAACCATTAAAAAAACACACATCAAACTAGGCTCTCTTTACTGAATTAATCCTTTCCTAACTAGTCATTCTAGACTAAGCATTGCCAGGACTCATTTCTTATCTACTGTTCTCTATGCTTCTCCCATCTTTACAAACCTTAACAAAACTGACCTTACCAAACTTGAATCAGCCTACAATAAAATAGCCAAGTTCGCCACTAGCTCCCCATATAGGTCCCACCACTGCTCTGCCCTACAACAAATAAATTGGCTAGAATTCCCACAAAAACTAACCTATACCCAACTTGTCTTTACCTACCAACTAAAATACCAGCCAAGCAGAACCCCAGCCCTACAACAATTACTCCAACCATATACCAACACACAGCAACTCCAATCCTCGCATAAAATACTCCTCCAAGTATCCAAAACCAACATCAAAGCCGGGGACGCCCTCTACTCCCACCACATTTCTAAACTTTGGAACTCAATCCCTCAACGCATCCTAAATGCTACCAACCTACACCAATTCAAAACTCTGCTCAAAGACCACCTCACTAACAACTGGCTCTGCTCCTGCACCAAGCCAGGCTAATACCACATAAGCCCACATCAAATTTCATCTCCTAAATTTTATAGTCTCCATGTATACCCTACTCCCACTTGTTAACACCACTTATCAGCTACAATAAGAGTATAATTTGATAATTTATTTTCTTTTTTTTTGTAAGAGTATACCTATGTACACGTATTAAAGTATACTCAAAATATCAACTAAAGATGGATCCCTGCCCTCAAAAAAAAAAAAAAAAAATATATATATATATATATATATATATAGATATATATAGATATATATATATATATATAGATATATATATGTGACTTTACTATATTTTAATAAGTTTCTCCTTTGTATATTGTACTTTCTTTATTGTTGCTAGATATTTCTGTTAAATTCTATGTAAAACCGACACTATACCTGTCAATGTTCTTGTTTTATTGGAGCTTTTCTCCCCAGGCCTCCGCTGAAAATAGGCTCACATCCAGAAGGACTATCCCGGTCAACAAATGTAAAATAAATAAATAAATAAATATGTGTGTGTGTGTGTGTGTGTGTGTGTGTGTGTGTGTGTGTATATATATATATATATATATATATATATATATATATGTGTGTGTGTGTGTGTGTGTGTGTGTATGTTTGTATGCATTTGTCTATATATACTGATATATAGCTAGATAGGTATAGATATGTATTCATGGTTGTAGTAAACTCTTTCTTGAATAAGCTTTGAATTAACATAGTTTGCTGCTGTCATTCTTTTGGAAAAGTGGTATTTGTCGACTTTTGAAGTGTGGAAGTAAGTCATAACAACTGATTCTGTTGTATGACAGCTCTATTTGTAAAAGTGTGTGGGGTTTTATTTTAATGCCGAAGTTTTCAGAAATACTGAAAGCTTTGACATTATTTGTAGGAGTAGGTGTGTAAGTGTATGTGAATTAGGTTAGAGTTAGGTTTAGGGAAGTGGATAGATTTAACATTTTATTTGTGTTTTTGCTTGTTGCAGTAGTGTTTCTGGGTTAGTTTTAGAATAAGGGCTAGATTAGGTGATTTTGTGTGTGTGTGTGTGTGTATATATATATATATATATATATATATATATATATAAAGTGAGTGTGTGAATGAATTAGTTAGTGGTACTGTTACGGAAAGGATTTTTAATAAGGGAATATATAGCGTTGGGGTTAGGGCAACAGCAGGATTAATGTAAGCACACATGGGTATGGTAGTAAATGACAACTGTAACAAATGCTGTTTGATTATACCAGGATCACTAAAGCATGCCTTTCAACCTCTTACAGCAAGAATTCTGGACAATGTCATGAATAAATGGGCAAAGGCCCAAAAATAGGAACATTTTTTAAATATTGCTCTTACAAACTTAGAAAGTTGATAAAATAACATATTTTGCATTGACATGAATCTTCTGAATGGTGTGAAGTCTGAAAATCAAATGTCTGTCATTGTTTTCTAACTTCATTGTTTAATGATTTGCCTTAATTTGTCAGAAAACCACAATTTTATGAAAAACAGAACAAAATATGAGGCAAAAATATGGACATTCTTCAGAAGTCTGTACAGTTAAGGTATGCACTGAAGACCTGTAAAAATTGAGTGTGAAACACAGTGTGTGAGAATGGACATAAATTCTGTTAGAGCACTTATTGAAGTAAGACCCTATATCATCATTTTGTAACAATGTATCATTTTTGTTAATCCATGTAAATGAGCCTCATTTATAAAGTAGATTTGTCCTTCCATACCCCTGTCACTTTACAGATGCTATCTGTAATGTTGTACAACAGTGGGGAAAAGTTAAAATGCCCTTAACACCATTGCTCGATAGTCTTACAACATACTTTCATATACTCCCACTCACCTGTCGGCACATTCAGATATAAATACTTGCAGGCATTCTCACATAAACTGTAAAAATACAACTCTGCACACACACATACACCGCTAAACACACTCAAATCACTAACAAGCACATGTGCACAATTACTTTTCATGTACACCACTGACAGCTACATATACCCCAAATCACATGACATGTGAAAGAAAGGGGTATTGGCACTATAAATGAAACAGTGTTTCCTGCTTCACTGAAACACCATCTCATATAAATGAAGTTTACATGTATAAATAACTGTGTGTGTGTGTGTGTGTGTGTGTGTGTGTGTGTGTGTGTGTGTGTGTGTGTGTGTGTGTGTGTGTATAAAGAGTAGTACACACACAAAGAACAAATCAAGTTATCTAATGAAGCTCTGACAAGGGCACAATCACTTATCTCTTGTTTTAACTTGAAACATGATTTAAACAAGCACTTCCAGCTTGAATCATATTTTTCTTTAGTAAGAATACAAAGTGATCTTTGACACTTATCTTTCATAAGAAGTCATGACAGTGGTCCATTTTAGTAACTCATATGCCAATATGTAGAGTAGTCATTCCTGTATGACTAGTTTTGCATTTTTGTTGGAATACATACATACACACACACATATATACTTATATATATATATATATATATATATATATATATATATATATATATATATATATACACACACACACATACATGTACATATCATATAAACACACATGTATGTATGTGCATGTATATACATACAAGTATTCTGGTATTCATAAGAAGCAAGTAGGCCCTGTCAGTAGCTGAGGCTTGGTGGTCAGGGTGACTCAACAACGATTAAACATTTTACTGTACAAGCTGATCAGTGCAAAAGCTTTAGAGAATTTAGGCTGAAACACATGCTGTCTCAAAGACCACAGATGTGCACTGCAATTAACTTGCAATTGATACTTCTAGGCTTATTCTATGTATGACTGACAGGCAATCATTTGAAAAGAAACTTCTCACCCTTAAAACCTACCTGCACATGTCAAAATAGGGGATGTTTCCCCTGCACTCCTCCATTTTGGGGGCAAACCTGTATACCTTTTAACTTATATGTACTAATTCCATGATCACACAACAGGGGAGAAATGAGAAAAACTCTCTAGAACTGCATAAAGCAGAGTCTCACAAAAAGCTGTCCCACTCTGCTTACACACTGATAACAAGAGCTTTGATGAACCGTAAAGTCAAGTGGTTGTGAAAAAACAATTGAAATCCATTCAGCAGGTCATCTGTGACAACACTTGTTTTATATCAATTTAAGTAGTTTTTGTATTGTATAACTGTTGTAGGCTACACACTAAAGTGTGCTAGCCTGTTTATAGCATTTACAGTGTTTTCTGTGTGTTTTTCTGCTGTTTCCTGAAAAAAAAAAAAATATTCTCTTTTCCCACCTTTGCTGAACTAGATTAGTCCAGATTTCAGGTTTTGCTGAATTCCGGACTGTGGTATAGTTTCCTGTGTTGCCCATATCTTTACTTGGATAGGAGGAAGCTTCTCTGTTCACCAGTGAGAGTGGGGAGCTTTGAGCAGCCTATCTGTCCCTGGAGCAGTGGTCTCAGCCCTGAAACTAGTAGCTTATTGGCTGTTTTGGGTCAATTCCTATCTCTTTCAGTTTCCCTGCTTTAAAACCCGCATTTGTGCAGTTTTGCACCAGTATACAACTCCGCACAGCTCCTCGTGGTGTCCTGCAGAGTGATACAGGTAACAGAGAGACCCAAGAGAGACTTTTCCAGATTTAAGTATTTTTTTCTCTGTTTTTTTGCTCCGACTGCTTTTTCCCGCCTAAAAAGCGAATTTCTAACTGATCTGTGTGTGCTTTAAAAAGTTTAAATTGCATTTGCCTTCTGCTTTTTACAGTTTTTGCACTTGTTTTATATCAATTTAAGTCATTTTTGTATTGTATAACTGTTGTAGGCTACACACTAAAGTACGCTAGCCTGTTTATAGCATTTACAGTGTTTTCTGTGTGTTTTTCTGCTGTTTCCTGAAAAAAACAAAAAAAAAAATTCTCTTTTCCCACCTTTGCTAAACTAGATTAGTCCAGATTTTAAGTTTTGTTGAATTCCAGACTGTGGTATAGTTTCCTGTGTTGCCCATATCCTTACTTAGATAGGAGGAAGCTTCTCTGTTCACCAGTGAGAGTGGGGAGCTTTGAGCAGCCTATCTGTCCCTGGAGGAGTGGTCTCAGCCCTGAAACTAGTAGCTTATTGGATGTTTTGGGTCAATTCCTATCTCTTTTAGTTTCCCTGCTTTAAAACCTGCATTTGGACGGTTTTACACGATTTTGCACATAGCGCAGCATCGGGCAGCGCTGCTTAAATGGGTTTAAACTATTCCCGGCTCCACAAAGTCTGTTCTTCACTTTTTCCTTTAGAACTGTTCTAAATCTCAAAGTAAGCACTCTATTTTCATTCTAAAGCCCTGCACTTGCTCGTATAAGTAATCTTATAAGTAAGCACTAATAAACTAAAGCACTACACCCTCTTATGCTCCCTTTAAGTACTTGGCTCCCTATTGGTCCTTTTTGATCAGTCAAAAAGTAGTTCCTTATACTATTCTGGCATGTCCAAAAGTCAGTTTCGGGTTTACTCTCCAGTCCAGCTGGTGAATCTGGGAATCTTGAGGCAATGTTACAATTGCCTTATGTACACAGACCACCCTCTCCTCCTCCCAACAAGCTCAAATATATGTGAGAGATGCAACTATATAGCCAAACTGGAGGCTGAGCTCTCTCAATCCAGTACTGACGCAGTCAGTCAGGAGGAGAAGGTAACCACACACACCACAAATCCAGTCTCACATAGATCTATCGCAACAGCAAACCAAACACATAAACACACAAAAACATACTCGGAGGCTCTAAATAAAAATCTGCCCAAGCAGCAGAGACCTCCAAAGCAGACATCCAAGCAACCGCTACCCCACAACAATACCCACGTATCACATAGTTCACAAAGTCAGTGTGCCACACAGTCACAGCCCTTAAGGCTAAACAACACACCTAATACACTTGTAATAGGTGACTCTATTGTCAGACACACTGACGTCCCACTCACCTGGCTAAACAAGGAGAAGGTCACTGTAAGCTGCCTGTCGGGTACCAGGATCCGCCACATAACACAAGCACTCAGGTCACTCCAAAGCAAGTACAAATATGACTTTGTCATTGTTCATGCTGGTGTGAATGACCTGAGACGTACCTCCCTGGACTACATGAAAAGAGACATAGAGGAGCTCTCTGATCATGTAGCCCAGGCCGGTATGACCCTGACCTTGAGTAGCATTTTACCCTCACCAAGAATGATGCCACAGTATAAAGACAAAATGATCAATTTTAACAATTGGCTAAAGTATTGGTGTCATTCAAAGGGGATCCAGTGTCTGTCAGCCTGGGATGACATGCTCGACAAGCCACATTTCTTCGCTAGGGATGGCTTGCACCTGTCACCCCTGGGCTTTTGAATACTTGCTAAGGCTCTTGCCACCCCCATAGTGCCTTTTTTAGGCAAAGATGAAAAGACAAACCCACCTCCATAGACAACACAAGGAAAAATAAACTAAGGGTAATGCTGCTCAACGCCAGAAGTCTAAACCTCAAGATGCACACACCCGAGGCTCTCCTCAGTATGCAGAATATCAATATTTGTGCAGTAACAGAAACCTGGTTCAAGGCTCCCGAGAGCACCCCAGCACTACCAGGTTATACCTCATACCATGCTTTTTGGCCCCAAAACTCGGACTGAACCACAAAAGGAGGGGGAGTATCCATATTCATCAAAGATACCCACACCTCCAGGTTAGTGGCACTGCACGAAGCATCGGAGACCATCCATATGCAACTAACAGTGGGCAAAACTGCCTTTCAGTTTGTAGCCTGCTACAGACCACCCTCCCAAACTCAGGAACCCCACTGGGCTTTCCTGAGAACACTGGAGAATATGAAGGTCTCTCCAAACACCATTATATTGGGTGACTTCAACTACCCAAACATAGACTGGGAGCACTACTCAAGCCCCAACACCCTCGCCCAACAGTTCCTAGAATTTATAAACTCAAATGCTATGGAAAAACTGGTCACCACTCCCACAAGAGGGGAAAACATATTGGACCTGATCATCACCAACATGGGGACTCTATGTTCCATACCAGAGGTATACCCCTCATTGGTAAGATATGACCATAAATTAATCTCACTGGACATCCATATCCCGTCCCCACCCCCAGCCAAGGAAACCACAGTGAAGAACTTCTCAAAAGCAAACTTCACACTTCTCAAAACCGAGGTGGAATCCTTCAAAGCCCCCGGACCAGTGGAAAATATGGCCCAAACCGCAGAATCCTTTACAAACGCATTCTATGGACACCTACAGGAATGCATGGATCGTGCTATCCCAAATAAAACCAAGACTCACTTCTCCAAAGGCAGGAGACCTGTCTGGTGCACCCCAGCCATAAATAAGCTATACAACAGAAGGAGGAAGCTACTACATGATAGAGCAAAATCCCAAAAAGGGAAGGCATCTCTGATCAGTACTAGCAAGAAACTACGATCCCTCATAAAATCATCTAAGGCCAGCTTCGAAAGAAAAATTGCACAAGACGCTAAAGATAATCACAAGGCCTTCTTTAGTTGTGTCAGAAACCTGGGTGGCAACTCCCAGATATGCTCTGAGTTACTGCAAAATGACAAAAAATACACTGAACCCACAGACATTGCCAACATCCTGGAAGACAGGTTCAGTGCAAACTTCTCCCCCCCTTCCCCCCCAAAAGAGCAAATGTCTATCCCAACAGAGTGTAGCCTCCCTGACATCACAGATGCACAGGTGAGAGCTGCCCTCTCCAAAGCAAAAAACACAGCATCAATGAGACCGGACGGTGTCCCGGGCTGCGTCTTACACGAGCTCCAAGAAGACCTGAACCCTCACATAAAGTCACTGTTCAGTCTCAGCCTTACTACAGGATATGTACCCAAGTAATGGCATACAGCAACAGTGGTCCCACTCCACAAAGGTGGTGCCACAACGGACCCTGGAAACTATCGCCCTATAAGCCTGACTAGCCTGGTCTGCAAAGCTATGGAGCGTATCATCATGGAACTCATAAACAAAGACATTAGGAACCCCCAAACACTGGATCCTACCCAATTCGGCTTTGTTAAGGGCAGATCTTGCCTCTTGAACCTGGACGACTTCTTTGAAACAGTCACCAAGGCCATAGATGAACGGAAGGTAGTCCACACAGCCTATCTGGACCTTGCAAAAGCCTTCGACACAATACCCCACTCAGACATCATAAATAAGCTCACCAGCTTAAATATCAACCCCTATGTCACAAGATGGGTTGCAAACTGGCTCAGGGATAGAACCCACATGGTCAGAATTGCAGGTGCCATGTCAGACTCTAAACCAGTTACAAGTGGCATTCCACTACTCAGAGGCGATCTGTCCAACCCAGAATTAATGGACATGCTCCACCACAGGAAATCCAAATCCCTTAGAGCTACACGCTCCAGGGACTTAAACTTCAACACAGAAATAAATAGGACATGCTGGAGGGACAGATTCATATCCCAGAGGCTCCCCTCACTCTGGAACAAAATCCCATTCCATGTTAGGCAGAGCCCCTCAATGACCCTCTTCAAGAGAAATCTTGACGAGTGGATGGGAGATCGTAGGTTTACTCCTGGGATCTCTTCTGTGTCCCTACTAGACAGAGGCACAGTAAACTAACCTTAAAAGGGCTATCTTCTGTGACCTACTATACAGAGGCACAGTCAACTAATCTAAAAGGGTGGCGAAAGCCAAACACATTCTGGTTAGGCTTATAAATGCCCTAGGGCAGATAGCCTAGTATCAACCTATGAACCTATATAGGGAAATGTCTGTGTCCACTATATTATCTGTTCAGCAGTCACAATGCACTGTATTATTACCTACAGACCATCTTTTCTATCATAACGCTTTAATTGAATAGCATAATAAAAAGTTTCTGCTTTATTCTCAAAAGTTGTTTCACTGCTATTTTGTGTTGTCATCCATTCTAGACTTTTTCCGATAAATTAGACAGATACTGTCTAACATGTTTGTGAGAGCTTATGTAAGTATGTAATTATAACAAAACTTTGATTACTTTTTCTAACTGTCTGTAACATGTTGGAGCTTTTGTCCCCGGGTCTCCACTGAAAAAGGGCTCTTCATGGCCCAGTGGACTTCCCCGGTCATCAAGCTGAAATAAATAAATAAATAAGTGATCACATGACATGGTGCATGATACGAGTTTGGAATATTTTCTTGGGGAAAATGGAGTTTTGCCTTCACAAGTGATATAGCAAACAAAACTGCATAATATAAATGGCATCATGAAGTTAATTAATTTTCCAGTCTTGTAACTACATTTTCTCTGTTTTAGAAAAATGTATATTTTAAAAAAGTGGTAGTTTTTTTGTGTGTGTGTGTGTGTGTGTGTGGATCTGTATGCACATATGAGTTTGTTTCACTGCTGGAAAATCCAGTGTACATCTTTTGCAGTGATTAAATCCTCAAAGTATGAAATTAGTAAAACTGCCTTTGAGCAAAATGTTGCCCACTTTGTTCACTGATCAGATATGTCAAAACAAATCTGCTTCATAAGTCAAAAGGAGTGCAACAGCTTCAAATGATATGCTGCTCCTGAAAACAGAAATGAGAGCCCTTCATTTATGTAAAATTATGATTATAGTAGAGAAAAAAAATGAATGGTTAAGTATTGCTGTTATAGTGATACTTTTATACTTAGATGTAATGATAAATAAAGGGGAATAATAGTGTTGTTATCCAGATATGATTAGTTTTTTCCAAATAAAATCAGAATTGCAGAAACAGAAGGAATGAAAATTGGTAAATAAGAAGAATTCTGCAGAATAAGTATTCATTCCAGAAACAAACAGTAATAGTAATAATATTCATAGATATATCAATTGATCTATCACTTTATCTAAACATAGATTCTAAAAACTTGATATAATAAAATTTCAGCTAACACTAGCTTATGGTACCTACTAAAACCTGCAACTCTGACAATATGGAAATCTTATAATTTAGTAATCACTGGTGTTCGTTTTCTTATAGATTTCTGAGTGGTATTGTAGTTTGCCTTGCCACAGAGTGTTGGACTGTGCAAGCTGTCAGTGCCTTTCAGAGATTTTTCCTTTGTTCTACTGTAGTGCAATTGTGGGGTTGGTATATGTAAGTTATGGGCTGGGGGATGCAGAGGGCTTGCACCTTAGCACAAAAAAAAAAAAGATTTTTTTTCTATTTAAAATTTTTTTGTTATGCTATGTTTAGACAAAGTTTGTTAGATCACTTTTTTTTCACTCACTTGTTTTGATATTGTGTATTTCAATCAAATGACCTAGACTTATATATTTATGCATATATATATATATATATATATGTGTGTCTGTCTGTGTCTGTATATGAATGTACAAGTACTGATCAGAAATGAAATTGAATGAAACATTAAATGAATGCTGTGCCATTTCATCCTAAATCAGTAACATCTAAACCAAATAACACTGACACCTAATGATCACAAATATAAGCAATGTTTGCATTTACATTCATGATCATAACAGTCCTGACCCTACATACATAAATAAAACAAAAAAAAAATTGTACATGAGGACTTCCCCAGAACATAAATATATTACTTCCATCACACAATGCCAAAGCAGGTGAAATGCATCAAATTATACTGCATTCAACCTCTGCAATTTCGACTATAGAATAATTTTATGTAATTCACCAATGACCATTTCTACACCAAAACCTGGCTGAGGCAAAAGGAGCACATGACAAATCTAAAAAGACTTAAACACAAAGAGAGAGATAAATCAATATCTTTTTGCAGGTGGCAAGTTCCCCTGCATCACTCTGCTAATTGTATATACCATCTCCAGGGTTATGCAACAGCAGGGCAAGGGCAAATTTCTAGACCCCAATGTTCCACAATCTCATATGGAAAAAGCAGTTGAAAGACTGAAAAATAAGCCTGTGTATATGGAGAGTGAGAGAGAGAGGCATACAACTTCTGGAGGTTTTCTGCTGCCACTACATTCCATTAGTTTTCTTGAAAAATATTTCTGAAAATAATTGTTATGTTTATACAGTATACAGTACTTGTTATTTTACAAGTTACCAAATCAGATATGAAGTTTGCAGTAGGAACTGTTAAAGCTGAAAAAAGAATGAAGTGGAAAAGTATAACACTAGACAAATAATTTTAACAGAAACAGTGTGAAATGTTTCTCTTGAAAGTTTAAATTGCTTAGGGTGCATTAAGTAAGTACAAAGATCAAATGGCTTGCACTAGGATGCAGCCTTTTTTAATAAACAGAGGAAATAATACATTATATAGGGCTAGCACTCCAAAGCATTGTCTAATGGTTGAAAATACTCTGTGGTCTTTAAATAAACAAAAGTTTATTTTGTGTGCAGACAGGAAAATGAAGGATTTTTTTCTCTGCGTGGGCTCCATATGTCAGCAATTTCACTGCTTTGTGTATTTTGGCTCAAAACAACATTTCATGATAGATGAATAAAGGAAAATCATAAGCCTCTAGCAGTTACAAGGCCAAGCAAATTGCTTTCAGCTGATTTCTTTATTTCATTTGAAATTTATCAAATATCTTTAGTTGATATCTCTGTTTGCTATGAAGAAATAGATAGCACCTGATCTTCTACATATCATGTTATACTCGTCTTAGCATGCTTAACATTTGAGAAGAGAGATCTTCTGTTCTTAGGTCCTTATTTTGTGAATAAATGTGTACAGGTGAATTTTTGGCAGACTCTAATTCTTGATGGCTATGCAGCATTTCATAGATACAGAACAATGTATCTCCACCAGTGACATGGTTTGGAGAACTGCCTTCCACCTAAACTGTCATCTCCAAATTAAGCACCTCTAACTTAAAAACATATTCGCTCCTCCTCCTCATATTAGATGTAATGTTTTAATATGACAACAGTTATGTAGAAGAAAGTTATTGCTAAAGAAGGGGCAAGCTTGTTTCTTTCCATTTGATCACCTGTAAAGCAGAAGAGTATCGACTCAAACTCAGTGGATAGAATGGTACTACATGGCTCAATGTTTACAATGGCTTTGACAAAATAAAGCGGCAAACATTTTTACATATAATTATCTTCAGATGACAACTTTGGGGTAGAAAGGGTGAGATGATAATACATTTTCTTTCTCTCTTTTCTGACAGAATATTATTATATTTACTAGTAAGATGTAAAATGAGTGTAAAATGAAAAAAAAACACACCCAGGAGTGATCTTTTCATTCACCATAGCCAATGTAGTATTTAAATGCTGTTGTACCATAGGAAGTGAGACATTCAGCTAGTCAATTTTGTTTCCTTCTGCCATTGCTATCTACCATCAGCCACACCCACAAGCCCCTCATTGATCATGTGCTCCACCTTCTCTGACATTTGTCTGACTTACCCCTTCAAACTGGGGCTCCATCTTGTTAGCAGGAGAACCCATATTGTAAACAGTCCCGATGTTGAGGAATGCAGGGATGAAGCTCTCCTATAAAAATGCTTAGAAGTTTCAACAGAAAGTTCCCAGAATTTGCTGTTTATATAAACTGCATTTTCAGTTTCAAACACAGTATCAGGTCTCACAGTTTTGATAGGTAGCCTTAAAATTCTGTGATTTATCACCTTCTTTCAGGCCAGTCCTTCTTGCTCTGCTAAAAAATGTGCACTATTGTGCTGTTGTGATATATTCTGCATATGCTGTATGACAAAATATCTCATATAGTATTCTCAGTCATTTAATTTCAATTGTTCAAGCAGTATGATGCAGCAAGAGCTGCAGTGAATTTAGGTATATCAGGCCTGGGTTTGATTCCTATTACCTCCGCTTATGTACTATGTCCTTGGTAAAGCTCATGGATAATGTATAAAAAGGGCACCTCAGTAATTTTACCAAATACTAAATAAACAACTGATAGGTGATTTTATTTATTTATTTATTTATTTTTGTATTTTAGGAATATTAGAGATAGGAAAGGAAATTAACCTTATGAAAATGTGTATTTTTATCCAGATATCAAAGACAGCTCACAGAAGATGGAATTCCTTAATTTAATTAGAATAGTTATGTATTTAAGACTACCAAACTACTATTGTTTTCAAGAACACTACATACTATGCTTCCATTCCATATGGAATATCACATTTATAGTTCTTGCTTCTTCTTTCAGAACCCCTAAAACTGGGTTTTCGAGGCAGCAGTCCTAAACACTCTTCCATTATAAGCACCCATTCAGACATATCTGGATATAATACCTACATTTAATCCAATGCCGTTCTTTGTTGGCACTTTTTAATATTCTTTACCTCTGTTTGCCTACCTAATTTCATTTGAATAAGTTGTGGCAAGCATGTGGTCTTTCCTAAAGAAGTTATAGCGCCACCTGTAGCTAAGATGTCATATTCTTGTTGTGATGTCAGAAAAGCTTCTAAGCAGTTTTCAAGCAACAATTGTATGTTAAAAAAAATTACTGGAATGAAAGCACTTGAAGATTTCCTTCTAGAATTAAAGTTCCATTGATTCATCCATAGATTACTGTGCCATCGCAAGATTAGAACACAAGTGATTATTGCCTTTATACAGAGCCAAGTTTCACATTTAAAGAGCTGTAAGTGAAAGAGAAAACATGCTGGCTAATCAAAGGATTTTTTGTACTACATTTCTGCAATAAAGTATGCTTCTTAAACAAATTGTGTATCAGCCTTCAGTTACTTACAGTTCCTGAGTAATCAGTGTACCAAGTGGTGGTCGTACTGTATGTCTTCTCAATCTTTATGCTGTCTGTCCCAGTTTAGTGACAAGCTACCTTAGATACTAAGTCAAGCTTAATCAAATCCTACTCAAAGAAACATGAACGCCATAGACCATGGCTCTGTAAATCAGTTTTTCGGTGCCATCTACTGGTATCATCTAAATTACCTGTTCCACTTTGATTGAGGCAGCTATGTACTTTGTACAATTACACAACACACACACACACACACACACACACACACACACACACACACACACACACACACACACACACACACACACATTTTCCAAGGATTATTGGAGGAAAACAAACTACTTCATTTCTTCTGGGAAAGAACCATAACTATCCCCTTTTCATGTTCTATCAAAATCTGATACAGGCAGAATCCATAGAAATTTCTTCAAAAACACAGTACCAGATATTACCAATGATTATCATCCCACTGATGTTTTACAATACTCCTCTAAAAGAGTACCCCAGAGTTAGTTGAATAAGGTAAGTATATTTGGTGTGTGTAAGCTACATAAGAAGATCAAAAGATTCTAGTTCAACTGGGTCTGACGGCCTTAAATTCCTAAAACTTGTTGCTTTCTCCCTAGTGATACCCATTATATCTTGTGTCACATAAAGAACAAATGGGAAATGGTACGTGCACTCTACAGCTGCAGACCAATAACAATACTGAACACTGATGCTAAAACATTTAAAAAACTGTGCCTCATCAGTTGACTATACGCAGGATAACAATATCTGCAAAACATCACAGCATGGATTCTGTAAAAGCTGCTGTGTAAATAGTGCACTAGTAATGATGATAGAATTTATCAGAGAATGACATATTAACGGGCAAATGATGACAGGGCTCTTCCTGGACTTGTCCGAGGTCTTTCATTTTATAAGCCACACTGGAGTTAATACAATGCTTTCACAGATATTTGGCTGATAGTAAAATTCCAATCTCATTGGACAGACACCTTCATTGGCCTCCTTTCTCATCAAAGGGGTATCAGAGGTTCAGTTCTGGTCCTCTGTTCTTTAGCCTATATGAAAACTTCCTACCAGAATACTGTAGTAACCTTGCTAGACATTGTTCTTTTATAGGAAACATTTTATTTAACATTTGTTTACCAGGAAATATCCGACTGGGCCAGGCACCCGTTTTCAGCGAAGGCCCGGGTAGAAAAGCTACATAATACAGTAATTGATACAGAGGAATTACATGAATCAAATGTAACAGGTTATAGTTTGACAAATTAACACAGAAAGAAACAAATAAAAAAAAACATGTACATCAAACAAACGATGGATAGTTTTTTTACAATACATACCCACAAAATAATTATTTGACAGAAACCCAGGAATGTGAATAGCTTAGTATTTGATGATCTAGGAAGAGGGAAGGAAGAAATAAGTTGCCTTGCTGAGTGAGAAAGATAAAGATGAGTATAAGAGTGGTTAGAATAGTGAATAAGTGAGTAGAGGGTAGGTATGGTTGCTACAAGGTATCAAAGTACAGTCATCCGGGGGATGTGCAGGAACATAGCCAGTGGATGGTGAGGTATTCCTTGAGGAGTAGCTTACATTTGGATGTATTTGTGGTGTTTAGTTTGTGTTGTGGGATTGAGTTCCAGGTTTTTGATACTTTGTTGGAGAATAGGGAATCTCCAAAGGTGTCCTTAGCCTTAGTGACTTTTAGAAGATGTTTTTTCAGAGGATCTTAGGGTTCTACAGTTAGAATATGCCAGGACTAGGTCTTTGAGTGCGGGTCAGTTTTCAGGTTGGTAAATGACTGAGTGAGCCTTAGTTGGTTCAGCGATAGTAGGTTAGGTAATTCAAATCCAACTGAGTTCCTGTAGTGCAGTGCAGTGGTGTGATCTATGAGGTTGGTTAATAGCAAATTTGGCAATTTTATTCTAACACGCCTCTAGTTTGCTTAGTTCTAATTTACAAAGTTTAGTAAAAATGTGAGAGGCATATAGAAGGGTGGATAGTAGGTGTATTCTGACTGTGGATAGTCAGGTATTGTTAGTAAGGTATGATTTGACTCTGTAAAGTGAGGCACGTTTGATGTGAACCTTTTTGATGGCTAATGCTATGTGTTTATCAAATTTAAGATAGTTGCCTATTTTGACCCCTAGATGTTTAGTTTGTTCCACAGATTCAATTTTGGTTTTGTTGGAAGAGTAGATGATGAAGGGGGGAAGGTCGTCTTTAGGTTTGATACTTGCGAAGACCATTAGTTTGTTTTTGTTTGGGTTGAGGATTAGTTGGTGGTCAGAGAAATAGTTTTCTATGTCGAGGAGGGATTTTTTTTCTAGGAGTTCAGGAAGGGTTGGGGCTGAGCAGATGAGGGAGGAGTTGTCAGTGTATTGTACAACAGAGGCTAGGTGAGTGGCGTTGCTGAGTTTGTTAGTAAATATGATGAAAAGCAGGGGACCTAGTATTGACTCTTGTGGGACAATGACTGAGATGGGTAGGAGAAGGGAGAGTTTATTTTCCCACTTGACTGCTTCCTGTCTGTCTAATAGGTAGCTGTGAAACCATGATAGTGCTGGCTGGGTAAAGTTATAGGATGTCAGTTCATTAAGTAGTTTTTGAAGGGCTACTGTGTTGAAAGCTTTAGACCTGTCACGGGATATGGAAGAGATGAGTTGGCCATTATTTCTGAGATGGTTTACTGTATTGGTAAAGCTAATTAGTACAGTAGTGGTGCTGTTCTTGGGTATGAAACGGTGTTGGGAATTAGAGATAAGGTTATTATTTAGTAGATAGTCAAGGAATTGTTTACAAATGCATTTTTCCAGAATTTTAGCTAGTGGAGGGAGAATAACAATTGGTCTGTAGTTAGTGAAGTCTGTTGAGGAGCTGCCTTTGTGTAATGGGATATTTTCCAGAGCTTTGGTATGTATTGCTCAGAAATAGATCGATTGATTTGGACATTGATGGGATTAAGAGATGGTATCTCCTGCCATTTTGAGAAATTTATCAGGGAGTAGGTCAGCAGCAGGTGATGAGGGCTTACATTTTTTCAGAAGTTTTTTATGGTGCTAGTTTGGATTGGATTAATAAAAAATAATTTGAGGTTTGGCCCTGGGTTGTTTGGAATTGATAAGAGAGTATTGGTATCATTTTTTATGAGAGATGTTATGGAGTTGATAAAATGTGAGTTGAATTGCTATGCTATGCTATCTGTGGTATCTGAGGTGACGGGTGATGGGGTAGTGGATTGCACCGGATTAAGGAGTTTTTTTATGCTTAACCAGAATTTTTGTGGGTTGTTTTGGTATTTTTGTTGGGTTGTGTGATAATATGATTTTTTTGTCTTTCTTGATTTGCTTTTTGGCTAGGTTTCTTATTTGCTGATAGATGTTGAGGTTGTCTTGGTTTTTAGTCTCTTGATATTGTGACCAGGCTTTGTCTCTCTGTTTGAGTTGTAGCCTGGTGTCCCTGGTTAGCCATGGCAGTTGTTTAGATTTAACACAGATTTTTCTTGGGGGAGCAAGGTTATATAAAATATTGAGAAATGTATTATTAAAGTTTTGAACTGCTAATTTTAAATGGAGATGTTTTAAAGGATTCCAGTCACATTGTTATAGGAGGGTACTGAATATGTCTGGGGATAAGTTTTTTTATGAACATGTTTAAATATGAGGTTTTTTGGAGTACATATCCATTGCCTGAGTAGAAAAGTGGGTAGATGATCGCTTAGACAGTCTGGGAGGCAGCCAGATTGATGACAGAGGTTGGGCCTGTTAGTATCCAGTCCAGGATTGATTGATTGTTGCTGTTTTTATTTATTCTGATAGGGGAGATTAATGTTTGAGAGAAGACGTAGAGGTTAATAAAGTTGTTAGGCTTTTTTGAGGAGCAGGTGTGCCAGTCCAAGTTAAAGTCCCCCAAGATAAAAGTTTCTTGGTTAAACAAGGAAGCTGATAAGCAGAGGAGATTTTCAATAATGGATTGGTTGTTACCTGGAGGGATGCAAGTAGCTATTATTATTATGTTTTTTTGGGAGTGTAGTTGTAGATGGGATATTAGTATTTCTCAATCACAGAGGAATGTAAAGAGTTCTCTGTTGGAGCTATTGTATAGATGTGGTGATATGACGATAGTAGTGAAGGTAGTGTCGGGAACAGTGATAACTGTTGGAGAGTAGATATTTATGATTTGATGTTCTTGATAGGAGGTGGCATGGTAAGCAAGCATGAGTAAGGTAAGGAGCAGAGTGTATAGTAGTAGCATGTTTACCAATAGCATAGTAGAGTTGGGAGGGGTTTGAGAGAGAGAGAGATGTGTGAGGTGTGATTAAGATAGTGTTTAGTAGGTGGAGATTAATGATTGTTGTTTGGGGCAGGTGTTTAGCGAATAGTGAAGTAGTAAATGGTATAACTAGAGTAAAGAGTGGGTTGGGAATAGAGAGGCTGAGTAACTTACTGGTGGAGTTGTAGAGATGATGGTCTAGGAGTAAGATTAGTGGTTATAGTAGTAGTGAATGGATATCTGGGTAATGGGGAGTGGTTTAGTTAACTGTAAATATATGAGTAGTGTGGATGGGTGGGAACTGGGGGTAGGGTGGGGGAGCAGAGCGAACCCAAGTGAAGTGAGGGGGAACAGAGTGGGAAGACCCAGGTCTTGATGTAGGCAACAGTGAAAAAAGAAAACAATCAGAAAATTATGCTCAGAGGTATGTAAGTTCACATACTAAATTTTCATTCTAAGCTCGTGATTTTATGGAAATTTTGTGGTAAAATGTTGTTCCAGAGTTCCTATGTTACAAAGTGTAAACTATAACCTGAATAAATAAAATAAAAGTCTTTGCCAGAGTACCTTAGTTAGAAAGCAAACTGAGGATAGCTACTGCTTTAGCGCCTAGCTAGAACATGGGAGAGAGTAGGTACAGAAAGATTTTCAGGCATGGACCACAATGGGGTGGTGCTAGTGCAGGGAGGGTGAACTAAACAGCTGTTGCCCCTGACAGAATGCTTGCTGGTTCAGTATTGTGTTAGGAAAACCCAGTGAAAGCAGTTAAGTAATGGCTTAAAATGTTTTATTATATTTTTTTTAACTTCACAGTATAATGTCTTCTGCCTAGAGGCTTTCAAGTTAGGCACCTACATTAACTGTTTCTTGGGTTCTTTATCTTACAGACAGTGTCTGGGGGTGCCTGGTTCTAGAAATCTGGTAAGACTGAGCTGTGGTCTTAATATGGGAAGGAAAACCTGTCAGTTCAGACAAGGTGGTTACTCTCTAAAAAGAGGCGAGATAGAGTAGTATGAACATACATAAATAGTGCCTGTCATCGTAGTCAATAGTATCAGCTCAGCAGATTAGATTACAATGCAGGATTACATGACATGGATTATTAACTTAAAAACACAGAGCAAACACAGAACAGTAGCTTTCTTTGGAATAAAGCAATTGTGCATAGAATTTAGTTCAGTAGTGCCACATGGGATAACACTGTAAGTTCTCACCTAACAGCAGACCATGAAAGCAAACATGTAGTGGCTAACGAGAAGAACTGTATTAACTCAGTGACAAGTAACACCAAATATAAGCCAGCTTGCTTATTTATCTGTACTATAGGTTATACACTGGTAACACGTAGAAGTTAATACACTAGTAACACATTTTGCTTAACTCATAGAGTTGAGTACACTGTCAACAGCATTCATTTAGGTTCTGTCTGGTGTTAACATTATATCAAATGTGAAGCAAGAAATCAGTTAGTAGTTACAAGATGAAATAATAAAATCATTGCAGGTAAAACAAACTGATAAGCTGAATTGCACTTACTTTGGGGCATGCCATGCCAAGGGAGACAAAAGCTGCTATGGTTTTCAAATATGGCACCCCTGCTTTAAGAAAGTTCAACTAAGCCTTTACAGGTTGAGTGCTGGTTGGAGGATGAGCTATTCAAACAGAAGGTTTGAGCATACTAATATCATGATGAGAAAAAAAAGAGACCCAAGTCCTGACTTGGGCAACACTGAAAAAGGAAAACAATCAGAAAATTATGCTCAGAGGTATGTATGTTCACATACTAAGCTGTCATTCTAAGCTCATGATATTATGGGAATTTTATGGTAAAAAGTTGTTCCAGTGTTACAAAATATAAACTATAACCTGAGAAAATAAAGTAAAAGTTTTTGCCAGAGTACCTTAGTTAGAAAGCTAACAACTATTAGTCTGTGCAAAAATTCAGAGAATAACTATTGCTTTAGTGCCAAGCTAGAACATGGTACAGAAAGATTTTCAGACATGGACCACAACTGTTGGAGGGGGTGCTAGTGTAGGAAGGGTGAACTAAGCAGCTGCTGCCCCTTGTGGAATGCTCACTGTTTCAACGTTGGTTTAGGAAAACCCAGTGAAAGCGATTAAGTAATGGCTTAAAATGTTTTATTATATTTGTTTCTTTTAACTTCACAGTGTCCAGGGGGTGCCTGTTTTTAGAAATCTGGTAAGACTGAGCCGTGGTCTTAATATGGGGAAGGGGAACCCATCAGTTCAGACAAGGTGGTTACCCTCTGTAATATCCAGCATGTGTTTGAAATGAACATTTCCATTGAAAGACATCATCTTCTCCATATTTCTAGTGTGACTCTGACTTCTAATCTGACTTAAATATCTTTCTCAGCAAAAGACCAAGAAGTTGCAAGTGAATATGTACAAGGTGTGTTTTCTTTATACAAGAGATAGCTAAATGATTTGCATCTCATCCTAAATGATTGCAAGAGCAACTCCACTGTGTTCTGTAGTAACTACTGCAGATAACTAAAAACCTATCCCAAAACTGCCTATGGCTGCTGGTGACACAATTCCTCATATGGTCAAATTAACTAGTTTGTTCTTCTCAACAATACTTTCTAGTTAGAAAATCAGCTAAACATGACAGTAAAGAATTCAGCTACAATAGGGCCTTTACTGCATTAGATTCTTCCTCACTCAGCTTTCCAAATCCAAGCTTGTGTCCCTTCATCTAAAGTCTAGGCTATTCTGTATATGCTGTTTCTCTGATAATCTCAAACATACTTAATTCATATTGGTCTCAGCACAAAGGACATAATGTTATTTCTTTTTACCAATAATATGGTTGCTCTTTAAACACAAATTGTTCTACTGGTTACTAAATTATGCTTTCCAGGCCTTGTAATTCAGAACCTCTGCCCCACCTATCACCATTAAAGAATTGTACCATCCCCAATCATCTCAGGCATCTTCCTGCAGAAACAACCAGAATCTGTAAATTCTTTGAAGATATCCTTTTCAGAAATTTGTAGGCTACATATGGAATGCCAAAATGGGCATGGATAGTTACCAGTGATAAGTGGGTTGAGGACCCAGCCTACTATCTATGCCAGGGGCCCATACTAATGGTGGGAGGGGTGTATGTGCCCCCTACTGGCCAGTGTGTGCCCGCCATAAAGACCAGCAGATCTGGGTCAATAATCTACTGCCTGCCGGTGTCTAGTTGCCCAGCCTGGGTTACCTGGGATAGCTGTGCTGTGCAAAAGCTGGACATAAAACCAATCGACCTGCCAAATATGAACTGAGAATTGCTACACTTAATGTACGTTCACTGACAGGACACAACTTGGAAGTGGATGGCATGATGATATGGAGGAAGCTGGACATCCCATGTATCCAAGAGAAAGATGGAATGGCAGTGCAGTGAAGCCATTTGGCTTGGGATCCAGAGCTTACTACTCAGGAGGGGACAGGCTAGAAATGGTATGGGAATTGTGGTGAGAAAGAGGCTTTAGAAGACAGTGACGGATATCATCAGAATTAATGACAGACTCATGGCAATCAGACTCCAGTGTCATGATAGTGCAGTATTCATAATCTCAGCCTATGACCAACAGCAGGGTTGTGATAGTGAGGAAAAGAGTGCATTCAGACAGCAGTTCCAGGACCTACTAGATAAAGCAGGACAACAGGAATTGGTGATAATAGGTGACTTGAATGCACATAACGGGACAGACAGAACAGGATATGATGAGTGCCTGGGACCCCATGGATGAGACAACAGGAATAAAGGAGAGGCCATTCCAGACTTCTGTCTGGCAAATGGCTTGAAAGTTGCCAACACATAGTTCAGAAAGAGAGATAGTCACAACATCACATACAAGAGTGGCCAACATGTAACTAAGGTAGACTTCCTGCTAGTAAGGAAAGGGCACTGGGGTAGAATCAATGATTGCAAAGTCATCCTCAGTGAAGCAGTTGGCCCACAGCTTAAACCACTGATTGCGAAAATCAGCTGCAAGCAGTGGTCAGAGAAGGCTCTAAAGTCAACAGAGACCAGGCTGAAGACCTGGAGGTTGACCTGAGAGAGAGCTCAACAGGAATTACTCTGTGCTGTAGCACCTCAAG
Organism: Protopterus annectens; assembly: GCF_019279795.1. Taxonomy (NCBI): domain Eukaryota; kingdom Metazoa; phylum Chordata; order Ceratodontiformes; family Protopteridae; genus Protopterus; species Protopterus annectens. The sequence continues at coordinate 401,069,128 of NC_056750.1, read as the reverse complement.
AAAAAGAGTAATTCGATTGAATTGAAGAATAATGGCAGTGCCTCAAAACAGCATGCATGAGGACTACAGAGCAGACATGTGGCCAATCCAGTTATGGAAATAAGGTACATAAGGAAAGTTGGTGATGGAGTACAAAGTCCAGGAAGTCATCAAAAGAAAGAAGGAGTGCAGGAAAAAGTGGGAGATAGAAAAGACCAACCAGGCTAGGAGGGAATACTTGTTGGCTATCAAAGAAGCTAAGAAAGGAGTTGCAATAAAGAATAGGGCATTGGAAGCACTCTACCATCTTCTGGAAAGTGACTCAGTAGATGGCACAAAGAAACTATATCAGGTTGCAAGGCAAAGACTTGAAAGATAAAGAGGATAGTCAGACACCCTTCAAAAGGGATGCCAGCAACAACCTGATAGCCAATCCATAGGACATCAAAGGCAGATGGAAGGAGTATTTCCAGCCATTTCTGAATGAAGAAAAACCCACAGAAGTGTACTGCATTGAAACAGCCTACAAAGAGAGAAGAAAAGGACTGCAACCTAGAAGAAGTAAGGATAGCACTAAGGAAAATTAAGCCAGGGAAAGCAACAGGCTTAGATGAGGTCACAGCAGATATGATAAAGATGCTGGGTGAGATAGGAGAGAGATGGCTCTTGAGGGTTCTCATAGAAGTGTGGAGAGAAAGCATGCCCCAGATGACTGGAGAATAAGCATGCTTGTGCCAGTGTACAAGAACATCCACAACTGGTTACAGTACAAAGGCATTAAAACCCTATCACAATGCATGAAAGTTCTGAAGAAGGTGATTGATAAATGGATATGCAGAGTAGTAGAAAGTAAGATGGGAAATGATCAATTCAGATTCAGATCAGGATGCAACACAACTGACCCAATGTTTGCAGTGAGACAGATAGTTAGAGATGAGGAAAGAGTCCAACTGGCCATTCCAAGACTTGTAGAAAGCATATGACAAGGTCCCAAGAAAGCTGATTTGGGCAGTACTGTGATGGTTCAAAGACCTGGAAACATTGGTAGAATTAGTGCAGGCTATGTACAAGGACCCAGTGACTCAAGTACAGTGTCTGGTCTCACAGAGGGGATCCCAGTGAGATTGACTATGCACTAGGGTTCAGCTCTGAGCCCACTGCTGTTCAAACTGGTGAACTACATTTACAAACAGGTTGGTGGGGACAGATCAACAAAGTTGCTGTATGCAGATGAAGTGGCATTACAGGCAGACTCTGACCAAGAACTTCAGCAAAGGAGAGGGGGATGGAATGCAAAACTGAAGGTACATGGGATGAAATTAAGCACAGATAAGACAATGGTAATGGCAGCAAACTGGAGCAATCTGAAGAAGCTGAGAACTGAAATGGAAGAGAAGATAGTGGAACAGGTAAATAGCTTCAAGTATCTGGGAGGGGTGGTTGAGGAGAAGCGAAGTCTGAATGAAGAGGTAAAAGCTAGAATTAGAGGGACTGCAGCCAACAGGCATAGAGTCTCAGGTGTAGTCTATGACAGAAGAATGCCAAAGAAGCTGAAAAGTAAGGTGTACAAGACAGTGGTGCGACCAGTACTACTGTATAGTACAGAAACCTCGACAGTAAAGGCAGAGCAAATGAAGAAGTTAGAGGTGATGAAATTAAGTGTCTGAGAAGGGTGGTAGGATGCGCACTGTGGGCCAGACAAAAAAATGAGGACATATGATCAGAAGCCAAAGTAGTAGTGATGGTCCAACACTTTCCCAGTAATCAAGGAGCCTCAATCCTCACCACTGGCAACAGTGGGGAATGTACATACTGGGAGAATGACAAGTACACACAGTAAGGTGTAGTTTCCCTTAAGAGCACACAGAGATCACAGTCAGTCTGGGGCTGGTTTCTCCCTCTTTCTCCAGATCCCCAGTAAGACTCCCCACTGGCATAGCTATAGAGTTGAGATCTCAGCTGAGTGGCCAAGCTAAGAACTCCAGCACCCTTTCTGTCCAACCAGTGCTTTGTGTTCCTGCCCAAGTACCTGACAAACACACACTTTGAGATTTGATTTATACACACACACACACACACACACCTGGGGAAGGCTGGCACAGGTTTACTAGCTATGCCCCCTTCTGCCCAGACTATAAGGTAGTTCCAGCTGCCACCAATCACTAATTAACAAAGGGTGTCCAAACCTACTGTGTAATGTGACTATTAATCCAAATGGTAGTTTGACCAAGAGCAAGGTTATTTAGGAGTGGCCTATACAGTGTTGGCAAATACATATGCAAATACTCTAAGAGCTTAAATATGTCTCACAAATATCAGCCACAAAGATAGGTTTAAATATATTTAATAATAATAAAAGAACAAGACAATACTCAGTAAACCAACACAGTTACTTCAGAGTTCAAAATCACAGGAAGTATTCAAAACAACACTGCAGGACAGTCTCAAATAAATACAGAAAACATATAAACTAATCTTTACTATATTCCTAACTATATCTAAAAGAGTTACTATGCCCTAAAAATCTTAATTACAGCAAGGCAAGTGCAGATGTAATGATGATGCGTGGATGTTCTTGCCAGGTCCAAGACAAAATACAAAATGCCCAGTCTCTCTCTGAGAGAGTTCTTAAATTAATATCAAATATTACTGCTAAGTTAGCTTGGATGGCATCACTTTTTGTCACCTGACTTCAGTTCCCAGGCTAAAACAGAAACTAACAAAATTTAACTTCTCTGTGTGAAAAATACATATCTCTCGGATGTTTGCAGATCTTGGAAGTCATAAAACCCTTACATTTTAAACCTAGTAATTACTTCTCTTTCAAGACAATAAAAAACTTCTAGCTCTGGACATTGTGTCTGCTACACTGAAAGAAAGAGAACTTTTATAGCACAATCATAAAGCAGTTTAATTTCAACTTATTTCCTTGAAGTTTTGCAAGTTAACCCTTTTACGTTCTAGTTTCTACTGTTAAAACATATATTTGCACAGGTATATAGTTTATATGTGTTTTGTTCTAAGTCAGCAGGGTATTCTGTGGTTACATTTTAGCTCAGTACATAACATACAGTTTTGTATAAACCATATCAGTATTCACAAATGACATATAATTATTTACAAAATTCCAGATAGCTGGGCTGGCAATATTTCCCTATATCACAAGCTCCAATTGCAGAAAAGATCAAAGAGAATAGATTACTGTGGTTTGGGTATGTGCAGAAAAGCAGAAGACAATCTGATGAAGAGGATTTGGAAGAAACAGGAAGAAGGTAAGATGAAACAAGGATGTCCAACAAAGATGTGGATGGAATGTGTGAAAGAAGATCTGTAAAAGTCAGGCATGAGTGTCAAAGAAGGCAAGAATGTGGCATTGAATCGAAAGAGATGTCAACAGTTAACATGATACCTCGACCCCATGTAGAAAATGGGAAAAAGTGGGCTGATGATGATGATGATGATGATATGGAACTACTTCCTCTCACTAATGAAGACCACTATTTGACTCCTGTGATTCAGGAAAACTCTACACAATTGTTTTGCCTACTCAGCAGATAACAGTGGGAAACAGTTTTTCCACAGACCATTCATACTACAGCTTACCCAGTTATTACCACTGACCTAATCATGGGCATTTAAAGTCCTCTATATAAAGCAACTCTATTTCCATGTCCTATGAAAATAGGTGACAAATCCTGAGAACAGCTAGCGCTCCAGTTTTTCTTTTTCTCTCAGAATCTCTGTGAATGTTTTAAAAATAGATTTTTTTTACATCTCAACTGTAACATATTAGTATTTGAATCTATACTAATTTTATACTGTGCCATTTCCTGTCTGCTTTCTGTTTTATTGTTGCAAATTGATGCTCCCTGTAAAAACAGTATATGTTTTTAAAACTATTTTTATTGCTTGTTGTAATAAATGCATACTCCATTTCCAGTTGTGTTGAGATATACAAATCTTTAAACAACCATGTATATACATTGTCAAGTAACCTAAATGAACTTAGAAACTATATACACTATTATCTAGAGTAAATATATCAATCAGAAATTATACATATATATATATATATATATATATATATATATATATATATATATATATATATATATATGGGTCCCCTTCACACGGTCGACATTTCATAAAGTCGAAGACCATATGATCGACTTTTGAAACATCGACCTTGCGGAACGGGTATCTCTGTACAATGCTGAATGGAAAGACTTCCATCTTCTGCACTGTAGTGCGATCTCAGAGTTGGTATATTTAAGTTCCGGGGGGTGTGGGGGGTTGGGGGTGCAGGGGGCTTGCTCCCCTGTTAGCAATGTTAAGGTAAGTTATTGTTGTGTTTTTTTTTTTTTTTTTTTTACATGGTCGACATTTCAAAAGTTGCTCATATGGTCTCGGCCATAAGGTCTTCGACTTTATGAAATGTCGACCGTGTAAAGTAGACCCATATATATATATATATATATATATATATATATATATATATATATATTTATGCATTAATGAGCTGTTATTAGGAGTCAAGTCATTGAAGTTGAATAGATATGAAATCTTTTTCATTATTAAGCATTGTACCTTTTCCCATACAGTATATATTTTCTCTTTGAATAAGATCTTGGATACTTGGATTTTACCAGTTGGTTTATGACTTCTTTTGTGAGGTAAAGAAATTCTGAAAACTGAGGAGGATGACTTGTTCCCTGTAATTGTCTTCCTAGCCATGGTTAAAATTGCTTAAGTAAGACAATATAGATTCACCTACATTTCAGTAGGCATGGAAATACTGAACAAAAAACATCTGTTTTATAACTGGCATTTTGTCAGACCTTAGTGTTTGTAGGAAATAATTAGTCTTTCCCCAGTATTCTGCTAATGAAGCACAACATACAGGTTTCCACTTATCCTTAACTTCATTCCCATATCTCCAACAAACTATTTTAATATTTGAAATATGAAATGTTTAGCTGTTCATTAACATTATTCAGTGTTACTAATACTGGATTACTTGACAGAAGCTTCTCATGATGGGAAAGAATTTTCCCTCATTCTACAATTTTCACTTTGTCACCTTCATCTAAAATAAATGAGGGATTAAATACATGTACTTAAAAACTGGGCATCTTTGATACTTTTAATAATTAATCTTTACTGATTTCTTGGTGGTTTGTTTGTTTGAGATGGTTTACACTGATAAGAAGTGCAGTGATTCATTGGTAAACTGTCCTAGTATTTATAGGGAGCTTACAATGTATTTGTCTAAACTTCACACTAGAAAAGTTAAAAACTATTGGTATATACACTGCATACTTGGGATTTATACACTGCATAACCTGAAGGTCCTCCTGTGGAAAGGGGGAATATTTTTTCTACATAGACACGATATGAGCTGCTCTCCTGGGTTTTGTTTTAACCTGTGGAGATGATTATATGAGGGTTCTTAATATATGGCTTCTTTTTAAAACCTGATCTGATGTTGCCAGTTTTCATACAATCCTCAACAATTGGGTTTGGCTCTGATTTAGCCGTTATTTTCAGCTCGTGGCCAGTAAACAACTCTTGACCTCCTCATTTACCCATAATGCTGTATCCCCTAACATACCTCAGATCTTGTTTGCCACTTTCGTATTCAGACATGGTCACTGTGAGCTCTCGAGCGTAGTGTTAGTTATTTCAGAGATAAGTCGAATTATTGCATTCATACCTTTATATCTCTATACCTTTTCATATATCACTTCTCTTATTGTAGTTTCCACTTTGCCTCCCTTTCTTACACTTTTGTGTATTTCTTGTTACCATTGTTGGTAAACCTTTTTTTCCCCTTTTCTACACATTGAGTGTACTCTTGATACCATTGTTGGTTTCTCTCTCTCTCTCTCTGTTGTTCTCTTTACTGAATATATAAAAAAAGTTTATTTGCTCATTTCCTGATTTTTGTTATTAATATGCTTGAAAAGCTTTCAGGATTTAAAAAAAAATGTCAGAAATGCGGTTACAAATTACAGCTTTCAGGCACTCGTGCTTTATGCATTTATTGCCTATGTCTAGAACATCTTCAAACAGATTACAAAATTTGCAAGTACTTTAATCCTTGGGCCATTGCTGACAGGAAAAACAAGCTAATTCTAAAAGGCTTGCTACCTTCCTCCATCTCTGAAGCTCTATCTGGGGCTCAACCCCCCCCCCAAACTTAAGCAAAGGAAGCTTTTCTGGAAAGCATTCGGGTCCATCTGTATCCTCAACCCCCACCCTCGGATCTGATGATGGAACATCCTAAGAAGAAACATAAGAATTTGGATCTGAAGCCTGCTCCTTCCCCTAAGACAGCACTGGAAAGTAAATTGGCTTCCTTTGATCCTATCCTACTGGATCCAAAGTCGTTACTTAGGACCCGTTACTCCATAGATCTGGTACCCTATTGGGTACCCTCTCCTTATTTGGAATCCCGCCAGCACTCCAGATCTTCCTCTGTGACATCATCTCATTCTTCCAATGTCTGACCAAGACTGATGTGACTAGAATGATAAGAAAGTTTCTTTTGGCATAGATTCAGATGGGAGTTCTTCCAGCTCCTACCCCTTTGGGTCAGAAAGTCCTTACTAGTACTACGCAACTGATCTCAGCTCCTTCTCCAATCTGACCTGTCATTTCAGAGCCCTGTCTGGATCAGCTTTGAAGATCATAGTATCTTCGGCTCTGATGTTTTCTCTGAGGGCACCAGCTCTGAGTGTTTCAGAGCCAGACGACTCGCGGAGCTGAAGCATTCCTTTTGGATCCAAAGCTGCTGGAGCCATCTCTACCCCTTGGCACTTCAGTATTGGATAGCTCAGCTCCAACCTCTCCTTCATTGGATTGTCTTCAGGGCAGGGGGATCTGATGGGGGTGGAAGCATGGCATCTCGACTCCATTGCCTTCCTTCTCCCTGGAGAGTCCTGTTTTGAAGTGGTGGAGAGAGTGTTCTCTGCTTCTGCAGGATGGAAGGTTCCTCCCCCCTCAGAACTCCCCTCTGGATCCCATATGTCTCTGAGCCTTGAGCCCCATCATTCTACTCCACAAGGACAGCCAGCAAAAAGTGCCTAGGCTACCTAGCAGGGTATTACTATATCTTCTGATACTTCTCTGGAGCACCCCAATGAAAAAGTCCCTAGGAATGGAAAGTGCAAGAGGAGGATCTTAGACTCCCCTAAGGATCTGGTCACTGAAGATACTGATTTTGATGAGGGGGAATGGTCTCCAAGATCACCACCTGATGACGTCTCCTTTGGAGACATCTTAGAGGTCCTTAAGCAGAGGGGTTTTTGGTCTACTGATAACCCTTCTCAAGAGAAATCAGTATTCTTGGAGGCCTTTGGATTTGGCCTGTCTATCTCCTGGGTGACTCCGCCCACCAATGAGCTGATTCACTTGATCTTTAGGTGCGTATGGAAGGAACCAGACATAGTTGAGCCAATCCCCATGAGACCAGACTGGATTTTGGCACCACCTCAAGGAAAGAAATATTAGAGCAAGGGAGTTCCAGTAGATACCATGGCCATTGTGACTGCCACTAAGAAGGAACTCATGGAAAAGAGTTCTACTGTTCATCCCCCTTAACAGGGAGTCAAGGACCTTGGACAGATTTGGGAAGCATGTTTGTGCTTCAGTGACATTTGCACTCAGATTGCTGAATTAATTGGCATACTTCACTAGATTGCAGAGGGATTTAAGGAACTCTCCAAATACCTCACCGGGACCAGTACTTCTGAGGCTCAGACTTCTGTGGCCTTGCAACTTGTGGCTACCCAACAGTCGATTACTAATTTGTCTATGAGGCTCATTTCACATGCAGCTGAAGGTACCTCAAGGATGGCAGGTTCAGGCATTTCCATTAGGAGGCATGCCTAGATGCATTTGTCTGACTTTGTGGAGTCCTTCATGTCTACCTTTGTCAGTGCGCATTTTGATGGAAACTTTTTGTTTGGACCTAAGGTAAAAGACAAACTCTCCAGGTGCAAGTAAGATGGAAAGACCCTCTCTGCAGAAGGAGTCCATTTTTCAACCCCTCCAAGAGCCATTTCCAGGAATCAATGAGGAGGAGCATATGGTTCAGGAAGTTCTAGGGTCCTTTCCAAGAGCCACACAGAGATAATTCCCCCAGAGGCAAAGGGAATGGAAGATGCCACCTGCCCGGCAAAGGAGGACCACATAACCAAATTTCCAGAGATTCTTTCTCTGACAGACCCTACCAGCATTCCTGAAAGGAGGCCCGATTGTCCACCTTTGTAGGCAATCGGGGGTCATTTATCCCTGCACCAGAGAGCCTGGCTAGGCATTACAGAAGATACATAGTTGCAGAGTATTATTTTCAGAGGTTATATAATTCCATCTTCCCTACCACCTCCACCTGTATGCAAAATTCTCAGTGTTTCATCCAGTCAGAAGAAAGCAGCAGCACTAGAAACAGAAAAGCTGCTATAAAAAGAGTCATCCAAGAGGTACCACCAAACCAGACAGAATCCGGAACTTACTCAAGATTCTTTTTAGTGCCAAAGAAAACAGGGGACTGGAGACTGATTCTGGATCTCAGCAATCTGAACAGATCAGTTCAGCACACGAATTTCTGGATGGTCACTGTCCTTGTGCAAGGATGACTGGATGTTTTCGAGAGACCTTCAGGATGTGTAATATCACATAAAAATTAACAGACAATCCATAAGGTACTTACGCTTCCATCTGGGAGCCAGTAGTTACCAGTTTAGAGCACTGCCCATTGGCCTCACCACAGCCCCAAGGGTGTTCACCAAATGCATAGCAGTGGCAGCAGCTCACATGAGACTGCAGGGACACCGAGTGTTTCCATACTTAGATGACTGGCTCATAACCACTCCGACCAGGCATCTGTTGATAACATCTCAAGACCAGGTACTCCAAGCTTGATCCCTCCTGGGGATTACCATAAATTACAAGAAATCTCATTTACAACCATCTCAGACACTGGAATTCATAGGAGCAATTTTCAACACAGTATCTGTGACAGCCTCTCTTCCTTTTCCAAGAATATAGACTATATGATTCCAGGTCAGAAAGATAATTCAGCAGTCCTCGTTTCAGCCCAATTGATTCTACAAGCCTTGGGATCAGTGTCTGTGACAATACTTCTAGTTCCACTAGCAAGATTTCATATGAGGATTCTTCAATGGATGTTAGCATCTCAGTGGTCCATTCTTCATCAGCATATGTCCACTGTGCAAAAGATACCTTTGCTGGTGGATCTGCTCAAATCAGGTTCTACAAGGCCGTCCCTTCATTCTTCCTCAACCAAAGGCCATAGTGACCATGGACGCATCCCAGATTGGGTGGGGGTAGGCGGCACTTCCTGAGAAAAACAGTCCAAAGCACATGGTCCCTCATAGAGGCTAATTTGCATATCAGTGTCCTGGAAATGACAGCAGTGGTCTTAGCATTGCAGACTATTCAAGATTCTCTCCGTGCTTTGGTACATCAACAAACAAGGAGGAACCATATCTTACCCCCTGTGTTAAGAAGCTGTCAGATTTTGGCAATGAGCAATCTCATCCAACTGATTTTTGATAGCACATACATTCAGGGGAAATCCAGTGTAATAGTGGACAAGTTGAACAGGTCCATTCTACTACTTCATGAGTGGTTTCTCAAAACGTAAGTGGCAGAAATTATTTTTCATCAGTGGGGCCAGCTATGCTGCAACCTATTTGCGTCTCCTCTAAACAACAAGTGCAACAGGTTCTTTGCCCTAATGCTCCCTCCAGGGGAGTCACCAAGAGATGCTGCCCTACATAATTGGTCCCCCAGTTTCCTCTGTGCTTATCCCCCAATTTCCTTAATCCTCAAATTTCTGCAGAAAGCATCCTGGTTAAAGAGCAAAGTCATCATTATTGGCCTTACTCACCTTGACAAATATGGTTCCCCTTCCTTTGGCCTCATTTAGTCTACCCTCCTTGGAGTCTGGATCCAATTCTAGAATGTATGTCTCAGCTGGCAGGCATGATTCAATCTCAAACCTAAAGCTGGCACCATGGATTCTCCACTTCCATTGACAGCCAGACAACATACACTCTCTTCCCGTTCATCATATACTTTTGTTTTCCCACAAGGCTTCCACAAGGAAACTTTATAGAAGTAAATGGAAGAGATTTGTTTTTTTTGGGTGCCACAGAAACATGTTGACCCTCTTACAGCACCAATACATAGTGTCCTTGAATTTGTAGCAACAATTTTCAATGATGGATCCAACTCCTCAGCTATTAGGATACAACTAGCTACCATTTCTAATTTTCATGTAGGGATTGAAAACTCCTCCTTGGCTTTATCTAAACTTTATAAAGCCTTTTTGAGAGTTACCCTTCTTTTGAGACCCCTTTATAAGGATCCAACTCTGCCATGGGACTTAAATTTGGTATCACAGACCTTAATTCATTCACCTTTCGAACCAGCAGCTAAATGCAATTTAAAATTTTTGACCTGGAAAACTATATTTTTGGAAGCCGTCACTTTTGCTAGCAGACTGTCTTAACTTCAAGCATGGTTTTCTACACCTCCTTACTTGGTATTTCATAAGGATAGGACAGCTTTACAAACCAGTCCTACCTTCCTTCCTAAGATGGTGTCAGAATCAAACATCAACTAATTTGCCAGTTTTCTTTCCAAATTTTACAAACAAAGGTGAATGCATGTTACACTTACTGGACACTCACAGACAATTGCATTTTTACTTACATAGAGCAATACATTTTAGAAAAATAGAGCAATTGTTTGTCTCCTTTGCAGATTCCAAATTAGGCAGGTCAGTTACAAAGGTACCATTAGCTGGATGGCTAACCAATTGTATATTCTTTGTCTCTAACAAATTGGGCCTTTTCTTACTAAAACCTTTAAGTGCCCATTCAACCAGGTCCATGGCAACATCTTCATTTTTTTTATTCAGGGCTTCCATGAACAATAAATGTGTGGCTGCTACATGGGCTAATCCTCATACCTTTATTACTCATTACAAATTGGATCTGTTCTCAAGGAGAAGAGCAGCCTTCGGCAAAACTTAACTCAGGAGTATGCTTCCTTAGAGTCCTCCCAGGACTTCAGGTAGCTGGGGAATCTGTCCTAATTGTTGAGGAATGAATGAAAATTGACAATGTCACATAAAAAAACTTATGTACTCACCATAGTGTTTCATCTGTGTTGTCCATTTTCATTCAACCTCAACTCCCTGACGACCAACTACCTGCCTTTGAACTAATGACTTCTGGAAGAGTGAGACCTTGTAAGGGAATCACTTTTCCTTATGTTGAGCTCCAGATATACGGTTTTCTGTTTAAACATCATGCTAAAATTTCCTTTTATTCTATAAGCCAGCAAACAAGATCTGAGGTATGTTAGGAGATACAGCCGAGTTGGATCTGAGGGTCGGATCTGAACCCAGTTGTTGAGGAAGAATGGAAATGGACAACACAGATGGAATGTTATGGTGAGTACATAACTTTTTTTTTTGCATCATTCAAATACAGATTGATTTATGAGGAAACATAAAGATAATGGTAGTTTGTCTTAAAAGTGTTTGTAGGAGCAGGCTATCTCTCTCCCAGTGGGTGACACTCAAGCTCTTAGGGAGGTCAGTGTGAATAGGTTTATAGCCTTGTATGGGGCACTTATTTTGATACTTAGGATCAGGTTGATAGACTGCTGGGCAATGGCAAGGATGTTTAAGAGTAGGACATATTGATTTATTTACAGATTAGGGATAATAGGTGAGAAGGGAATTGGTTAGAGAACTTGGCTCCCAGCCTTTTTTCTTTTATTCTTATTTGAATGGGAATAGTAAGAAGAGTATTTTTTGATATGTAGGGTGTTTTCACCAGAAGTAAAGAGATTCTGTGTAGTGGCTCGTCTGAATAGGATAGGAATGGGGCCTGTATTCTTCCTTCACAAAAAAATAATCTTACAGGGGCTGAAGAAGAGAAACTCCAGTGGGGCTGGAGAAGGGTACAGGATACATGCTCTTCAGATGAAAAGAGTAAAGGGGTCAAATCAGCAGGGGCAGTGATATTCATAGGAAATGTTGGGGGTGGAAGTGAAGGCTAAAAGGATATTAGTCAAAGGAAGACTGTTGATGATGTTGTTAATGTTTTGTGAGCTGAACCTGAAACTAGTTAATATTTACATCCCTGTTGTGAACTCTGGGTTTTTTTGGAAGGTTACAACCCATAAGATGCATACAGAGTAAGAAGTGTTTGATGAGTGGCTAGATTATGTTACTGACATTAGGGTGGGCAGGTCTACCCAAAATCAGGGAATAACACTGATGGAGGAAGCTACCCCCCCCCCCAGTTCACAGATTATATTCAGTAATATACTTTTTCCCAATAGGAATATGAGTGAGACCAAGATTCCATGGGGCTTGGATGGACGTCAAGTCATGTCTAATGACTTCTTGATCGAAATGATGATGGGACTGATTTAGGAAGTAAGGTTAATGGCATATGATACTTCTTGTCCACATTAGGAGAATTTGTGGACATGGCTATGGGAGTTGATAAAACTTTGTGGAGGAAGATAGAAATTCATGCCTTCCTGCCATGCCAGATGGAATAAACTAAAGCAAGAGGGGAGTAGGGTGAATGTAGAGTATATTATGACATTTAAAGATATGTGAAGAAAGATGGATGAGAACATGGAGACTAGACTAGATAATGTGAAAGTTTGGCAGTGAAAGGGAGTCCTCTCTAAGAAACAGTTGGAACAGCAGCCCGTCTTAGACAATCAGGACATGTAACAAATAGAGCTTCCATGCACAACTTAATGGACTAAGTTGGAAGCATTATAAGCTTTTTTTTTTTTTTTTTTTTTTTTTTTTGAGGGAGGGGATAGGGCACACGGCCTACTTACTGACTTTGAAGAGTGGAATTGGACAGAGCAATAAGCGGTAAGAGTTATGGAAGAGTAGGTTATCTCTATATCAAAGACACTCCTCTGTGGGCCTTACAGCATCATTCAGACTGAATTCAAGAGCAAGATATTTACATTGCATAAAAACAGGTTTACAATTCTTAATGTGCTCCTGTTCAGAATTAAATAAAGAAAAACACTAGTCTGGACATAAATCAGCAATTTATTCAGAAATGTAGCACTTTTTTCTGGTATATTCACAACTTCATCAAAGCAATTAAAAGATTACTTCCTATTTTTATAAAACCACCTAACAAAGTCATGAGATGTCCTTCTTCTAATCAAATAGATACATAAGTGTAAAAGTACATTTAAATATATATTCTTATAAAATTCAAAATGTTTTAAAATTTTGCAAAAAATGTAATTTTGAACAAAACAATACAGTAAGAACAATAACAATACAAATATTAAAAGCTTTCCTCATCTTTATTTACATCATATTTTGCTGTGCTTAATGCTAATATGCTCTTAATAGAAATTATGTCATTCAAATACGGTGGATTAGATGTATTTAAAAATAATTGATAATACAATTCCCTATATTGAAATTTAGTTTACCAAGGCCCTCCACTTGTAGGAACTGGTGCATTTTCTAAAATGTAAAATTAAAAACTTTTAAAAATCCTCATTTTACAAACCCTGGCATATCTGTCTAAAGCATTGTTTTCATAAATCTTAATAGCAAAAATGTGCTCATAAATTTTCATTTTAAGTACACATTCTGTTTTGCCAGCTTTACAAGATGTGCATGAGAGGCAACACATAACATACATCACCTCTTAGTGTTACAGTTGTATTTGTTGTTATTAGCTATTGTTCTAAGATACAAAATGACTGAGATATGGGGCAAGCTCCACATTTTGACATCCTTTTCCAAGATGATCCTATGAAAACATCTTCTACAGATTGTGAGGAAAGCTATAGATGCATTTTTACACATTTGCATTGCTTATTTTTTATGTTTTGTCAATTGTGTTAGCCTCACCAGGCCTGTGGTCTATTTTCAGTGGCGGTCCAAGGACATAAGGTAGTGTTGATATTGAGTGTGTGTATTTTTGCCAGAGCACTATGGAACTTCTCCTACTCTTTCTTTAGATTGTACCAGTCGGCTACTGTTAGAGAGAAAACTACAAATATGACAGAAATGCAAGTATAGAGAGTGCTGGTCATGCATTCTGCAGATATCTTGGAAACAGAATAATAGAGAAAAGCAGTTGCAGTAGCAGAAGTAAGCATGGATGTAATGGCATGTTGGTAGAGATAATGAGAGAGACAGAGGCAGCGGATGATTCCATGGCTTCCTGGGGAGAAATAGTAGAGCTGTGTGCGAGGTTTTGCAGAAAGATGCTGCTATAATGGGTTTAAAGATATCTACAGATGTTGTGCAGACTGTTTTGCCAAATGAGAGGGGGGGAGAGGAATGTAGTGGAGCAAAAAGAAGGACAATGGCAGCAGAACGCGCAGCAGAGTAGCACGGACATGATGACTGTCAAGCAGTGAGAGCTGAGAAAGGTCACAGTTCATATGCAGCTATAGCCCCAGAGTAACAGAGGGAGTCAGTGAAAAGACCTGCCCTTAAGTTCAGGGAAATGGAGTGACTTCAACTAACAAGGGTCAGCCAATAAACAGGTACATCATTTGGGACACAATCATAACTTCTTTAGTTATTTATTTTTATTTGTTGACTGAGTAGGTAAACTGGTCTGTTGACCCTTTTCACTCACAAACCAGGCTCACAGAGTAACATACAACTGATTTTACATTATGGGTCCTTTACAAGTATATGTTGTGGAAAGGAAAGAGATGGGTCAAGAATAAGGCCTAGGTCTCTGTTGTGTAACATTTGGGATTGTGCTACCACAGAAATCTATAAGGCAAAGAGGAGGAATATTGGGCAATTTTTTAGGAGTTGAGAATATCATGTCATTATTTTTTTTAATTAGTTAAATAGGTTGTTAGATAGAGACCAGTTGTGAAGTTAAGTGAAGTCTTTTTGTAACTTGCTTTCTAGTTCACTATCTATATTACTGGATTGTTAGAGCAAAATGGCATTGGCAAACATTACTAGATTAAGGTTTGGGAGTTCAATGTGAAGGTCATCAACAAAGACTGAAAACAGACAGGCCTGAGCATCAATCCATGTGAGACTCCATTCTTAAGTAGTCTGAGAGCAGATAGGGAGTTCCTGTTGCTAATAAACTAAAGGAGCTGTTACATAGGTACCTCTTAAACCAGCACATAATATTTTCTCCAAAATTTAGTCTCACAAGCTTTTTTAGAAGAATGTCATGATGGACAGTTTTTGAGGCCAAGTCATGTCTATTAATAGGCCAGCAGAGATGCGGCTGTCATTCAGGTTCTTATAAATGGTGTCAGTGGCAGTTACTTGAGCTGTAAAGAATCCATGTTGCACATCACATAGCAGACCATAGCTAATAATGTGCTTTAGTAGTTGTTTATAAAGCAGCTTTTCAAATATTTTAGTAATGGGGCAGAGGTTACAGATGCGTCTGTAGTCTTTCATTTCCTTAAGAGAATGGGCTTTAGGCAGAGGAATGATGTAAGAGTGAATACAGAGGGTACAATTGCAGAAGTTAAGAAAAAGTTGATGATATGAGTAAGGGTTTTGCATTTTTTCTTCCTATAGCAAGCTTTACAAAGGTTGAAGGAAGCTTGGAGATGTTGGCACCAGTATTACTAAGTTATAACAGAAGAGACTTATTTTGCCTAGAAGTAATTTGTATAATGTATACGGATGCTGCCTGTAATGCTTCTATCTTAGTCCATTAAGTTGGGATGATGATGAGGAGTAGAAGTCTTAATTAAAAGGTCTAGATTCCTGAGTAAAGAAACAATTTGTGATGTAGCTGATAGAGGACTGCAGAAATTTGGCATAGTTATTAGCAAAAGATGATGAGTTAGAGGAAGGAGAGTAATTTCTGGACTATGGAGAGTAAGGTATGTATGCATGTATGCATTTATTTATTTATTTAACATTTGTTTACTGGGAGAGTCCGACTGAGACAGAGCCCATTTTCAGCAGAAACCCAGGGAGAAGTGCTCCAGATGCATCTGTCTGGATTGTGGGAGGAAACTGGAACACCCTGAGGATACCCACACGAATGCAAAGAGGACATGCAGACTCCATACAGAAGGCATCCTAGCTGAGAATCAAGCCAGCGAACCTCTTGCTGTAAAGCAACAATGCTAACCGTTGCACACTCCCCTGTCAGCTGTTTAATTTCTTTACAAAATACTTTTGGTCTTCACCTGTTGTCTTCTAATTTTAGTCTAAGTTAAGTAGCTTAAAGTGTGATGCTAGCAATTTTAACTTCTTTTCTGAGGCTAAGAAAGTATTGATACAACTGTGTTTTTTTGGGGGTCCATTTACCGTACTTTCCTTTCATCATCCCTAATTCTCAGCGTTGTCACCTCACAGCAAGACGTTGTCCCGTTCGATTCTCAGCTAGAGCGTCTTCTGTGGAGACATGCTTGAATGGGCGTACCTTCATTGAAGGTTGTGCATTAGGGCCAGCAACTCAGCATGTAAAAATCAACTGCCAATCATTAGCGGACCTGAGTTCCACTGTGGTGACCCCTAACCAGGAAAAGCCGAAAGACACAACAACTTTTAATTTTTGGGGTTAACCAGGGGCATACCCATGCCTGTGTCTTCTTTTTGTAGTTGGGTTTAAAGAGTCCTGTATAGGCAGGAGAACCGAGAAGAAAAGGTCAATGCCATAGAAGGACTGGTTATACTATAGAGGCCAAGCTAGACTACTGAAGTGAGTAGTATATAAGCTCATACATACAATTATATAAAGTAGCATGTAAGTCAGTCTATTGAACTCAGTAGTAGCTGGGCAGTGTTGGTCTGTGGAAGGGCCTTCCAGAAACTATTTGGGGTGTGCTTTCTAGAGTATGGAAGGACCAGAGAGACTTTACTAGAAAATGGGCACTTAGAAAATTTGGTAGTAGCTCCTTGAGAGAACATCTATGTTGGATGTTGGCAATGATTATATGGTTAAGTTTCATAATGAAAGATGTTAGAATTTGAATATGTTTCGGCAGAATCATTTTGTGGAATAACTTTCGAGACTTTTTCTCTAGCAGAGAAGTTTATGAAGTACTGTTACAAAATATTACTGTGCAATACAGAAGAATTGCGTGTTTACAAATATAAATGTACAACCTAAAAATAACAGTGCAATGCAGAATATTAGACATTTTTAGAAAATGAACTATATTTTTCCTCTGAGTGCTGTAAACATGTTTTTGTAATAAAAAATTGATAGGGGAACGCACGTTGTGGAATGTAACTTGTGAGGTAAGGGTTTCATTACAATTCAAATAAGGGAAAATGATGCATTTATAAAATATTGTTATGGTTAGTGAGGGAAAAAAGGAAATACTAAAGTACTCTGGTAACTCAAAGTGTGTTTTTGTGGGAACGTCTATTTGATTCATGACTGTACAAAGAGAAGGTACTTTCACTGTGGGGAGTATAAACATTGTATTGAGAAATGTGAAATGGTTTGCAGAAAGTGTAGTATGGAAGGTCTTATATGGTTTGACTACCCAGTGTTACAGGAGGATGTAACTGATGAAATAAATGAAGGGAAAGAATGAGGGTGTTACTACAGACAACACTGACATTAATGAAAATATTAAAAATGTTACTGTACAAAATTAAACAATACATGACAATCAGGAAAATGCGGGGGACAATGGAACAGATGAAGGATAATATGTTTAATGTTTAAATTAAAAATAAATATGAAGTGTTTGAGGATGAAGGGGATAATATATTTAATGCTGAAATTATCCATAAATATGAAGTGTTGGGAATTGAGGAAGGGGAAACCTGGTACAACTAGATGAAGATGCACTGCAAACAAAATGTGGAAGATGAAGTTACATACTTGGGAGAAAAAACTGCAAAAAAGTTAAAGTGATAATATGTACACAGTATCTGTGAAAGCTAGGAATCTCAAAAATTAAGTAATTAGTATTGTATAAGTGGTGTCAAGAAATCAGGGATGATCCAGTAAGCCTGAAAGACATGTATTTTTTAGAAATTGAAAAAAAAACTATGGGGAGAAAAATACTGTGGTGCATATGATGACAAATGAAAATATTCAGTGTTATGGTGGGAATTTAGGGAAGGATGGTTAATTTTGACATAAAAATAAACAATAAGCCTCTACAAATTATTTTGATTTATGTATGTACAGTAGTAGCAGAGAGTGCTAAATCATTTAAAGAGCTGAAGATGTTTGCAATGTTGAATATGGCCATCAAAGGGACAGACTTTAACTGCAAGCTTAGGAAAAGAAAAGGAAAACGGCGCAAACTATTAAAGTATGTTGGGAAATGACAGAATATGGGACATTATAGAGACGGAAGGAGAGACGGCATATACATGTAAGAGGAATTATTTAAACTGACCGAGTATTGCTGTTATAAGGTAACATAGAGTGAGGTAGGCAGATGCATGCTTTATAGATAATATGGTGATATGTTCAATAATGGCTGAGAATGATAGGATTAAGTGGCTGAAGAGACTAAAACAGAGAAACAGAGCAAATCAGAACTGAAGAGAAGATATAGTGGTGTAATATATTACTGCAAGGCCTTCTTATAATACATGGTCAGAGTGGTAGACAATATATATATATATATATATATATATATATATATATATATATATATATATATCTATATTGAAAAATTGATTTAAACTTGTATATAAAAGAATGAAAAAGAAATAGAAAAGGTTAAAAAGAAATTAATATAAAATTTGTGAAAAAGGAAAGCGAAAGAGACACAAGATATTTTTTTCCTTAGCGACAGAAAACAGACAAGGCCATACCTTTGTGGAAAAAAATATGAAATAAAATGTGAGGAAGATGACTAGTTTTAAAAGAAAATAGTATGTTGTATGTTGCACGCATGTGAAGAATACGTATGCAAAAGGGGAAGATGAAGGTAAGGAGTATGGAATGTAAGCAGCTGATTGAAGAAGAGATGCAGTGGTTCGGAAGAGAGGTAAAGGAACTGGAAGGTGTATTTAAGGAAGTAAATGAAGGGATTGCTTAAGGAGTGGATGCGTTGAATTATCTGTTTTATAAACAGGTTAGTGAAGAAGAAAAAAGAGTATTAAAAGTCACAAATGATTGGTTATTTGAGGGTATACAGTATAAACACATCTGTAAATGAACCATGAAGTTCATATTATGAAAAAGGGACAAGAGAAGATATGAAGAACTGGAGACCTGCTATGTTGGGGACACATTTTTAAAATATTTATAAACACTTTATTGAAAAGATTTAGTAAAGCAATAGGGAAAAGTAACACATGGGTGAATGCACAGAATAAGGGGAAAGCATTAAAATGTATGATTGTGTTACAATAGTGATGATGTGAGAGAAACGAAGGGATCTTACAAAGGCATTCGATAGTAAGTGTATGTTAAAAAGATATGTCCTAGGATTGTCACTGCAAATTTTGTTACCTCAGGTAGGTTTGTTTATGTAATGATGAGAAAATGAGATTCAGAGACAGCTATGGACACAATAAGAAAGAGCTCAGTATTGGCTTGTTAGCATATCTCTGAATCATTCTTTTTTAACTGTGTGAAATATTGTCAGACCCATGGCAAAGGTTAGATTTTTCTGGCAGCCTGTGTATCACGTTGGCAAAGGCATTCCCCTACACACACACACACACACACGTGTTCACACACATGCATTCATCTGGCTTCACTCATACCCTTACAGACTTGCACACACACACATACACCTAGCACCTTGACATCTTCACTGAACATACCTGCAAAGTGACTAATTCCATAGTGATAAATGGGTGACCACTGTCTTTTGATGGTGATAACTTTTTTTCTCCAGCTGTGAAAAACAGTGCAGGCTATCAGGAGTTGTTAGCATCTGCAGTGTAGACAACATGGCTAATTAGCACTGGCTGCTCCCCTGGATTGTCTCATTACCATGAGGCTCAGTCAGTGAGACTGTCCTCCATGCAGCAGTTCCTGCTAGCGAGAACCCTCAGCAGTAAGATGGTTTATGAGTTGGAAAGCTAACTATAAGAGGGAAACACTTGTGTTAAGGTTTCCTGTTTGTGGTAGGCCTCTTTGAATCCTAGCCATCATAATGAGCTGATAATGAGTTCATTCTTATTGGAGCCATACCTGTCTCTGAATCACATTTTCTTCCTGGTGTGTTAATTGACATACTTTAGGAATTAATTAGCTTGAGTGGTGAGCTATTCTTTGAATACTAAGCTAACGTTAATATTTTAAAAGACAAATAAAACTAATCAGGAATTCTGCAGGAAGCCACTTTGTTTTTCATATAGTGAACAATGATATAACATCCCAGTCTTAGGCCAGGATTCAATAATGCCTACACTAAGTGTACACTGTATTGAGTGAACAGACACAGACATAACTCACACCTTCTTCCTCCTAATTTTAGTTTTCCTACTGATATTCTTGCAGTTTTAAATATTGACAGGGATTCATAAAGGTTACCACAAAGTGTAGACTACATGTACACTTAATGTAATCTTTCTGAGTGACTAGAAAGTACAAAGAATGTGATAAGAATTTTATTAAATACATATTGTGTACACTTAATGTAAGCTTTATTGAATCTGGCCCTTAGTCTTTTCTTAGTGAAAATATTGGTAAATATTAGGTAACTTTTATTAACAGATATTCTTCATGAGGATTGGCAGACGTCCCCTTGTTTCAAATGCTAATGAAATTATCTTCAAGATATTTTCAAACGCCTTTGATAAGACAGGTAGGCATATTACCCATAACAAGGGAAACCTATCAATGCAAATTGCAATATGTGTTAGTATGTCCTGAAAGTAGTCAGAATTGATCAATACTCTAACCTGGTAAACAGATTCAAATAAATGAATAAATACATGAATGAATACACAAACAAACACATTTGCATCAGAATGTATTTAAAATACTAATGGTCACAATTTTATATATAGTTTTAACTGTACAATTGATATGATAGTATGGAATTAACTGTGACTATTACATGTAACTATTAATTATATTACACTGGCAAAAATTCACATGATTAGAATTGCAATTCTAATTGTAGCTAATTATGATAATAGTTTATCAGAATCAATTCATAGTATAACTTTATGTTGTAATGCAGCCCAAAACATGATAGTCTTGGTTCTTTAAAGATTTTTTTTATTCTTTAAAGAATCATAATAATATCTTAGTATGCAAAAATATTTTACACAACCATTTGTTAATGCCAGATTTTGACTTAATTATGTTTTGTAGGGTATATAATGGAACAAAAAGAAGTACTTACTTACTAAAGTTCGCATTTTTATGTCCTGTGGGTTTAAATGTTTGCATATCAAAGAAGGGTTTGAATTGTAGAATCTAAAGAGTTGATTGGTGTATTGATTTCATTAGTTGATGTTAACTGATATATACTTCTGCAAAAAGGATTTTGTCTAGGTTACCTGTGTTTGAGTAAATGAATTTTCATTTCTGAATTGCATTTTGCTTCTTTAGATTTTTATAATTAATTTTGTTTTTAGGGACTAACTACTCCCTGGAGCTGTGAGTGTGCTTCATCACAGAAAAGGTTATTGAACAACGCAACATTATTAGAATGGCTTAGGGAGAGAAAACCCATGTACTTATTCAAGAGAGCAAAAGACAAGTAAGGAAAAGTGGAGAGGGTGCAGTGATGCATGGTGGTAGAATGTTAAATCCCATTTAATGTACACAATAGATGGGATTAGTCTGTCATTGTGTCAATAAGATGTCATGCAATGCAGTATTGCACATGCTCAATAAATAGTAACAGAGACTAAGACACGTATACAGACACATACACAGCCATATGTACCCAGATACATGCACATAGACACATGTACACATACATTTATGAGTCTCTAGAGTAGTTCTGAGGAATATAACATTGATTTTTCAATCTGTGTGACTATAATAATGAACCTGGGGAATATATACTAATGCCAAGATTCCATAGCTCAGAATATTCATAGGATCATAGGAGGTTACTAGACTAATGGCCCTAGGGCCCTTACAAGCCTAGCCAAGTTTAATCCCTGTCCCCAAGAGTGTCTGTTATGAGCAAACACTTAATTCAGCACCTGTTGCCTCTTTCCAAGAGGGATATGGGAGGATCCCTTGGAATGAATTTCCTGTTCCCCATCCAGTCATCTAAATTACGCTTAAATAAGGTCAATGAAGGGCTTTGTTTAACTTGAATTGGGAGTTTGTTCCAAATGTGAGGTATCCTCTATGATACAAACCTGTCCCTCCAGCAGGTTATGTTGATGTCACATACCAGGTTAAGGTCCTTAGAGCAAGTGACTCGTGTGCCATTAGACTTGCATATGTGCAGCATTTCTATTAAAGCAGGGTCAGAAAATGCTTTATATGCAAGACACAGATCCCCTCTGAGTAGTCTGTATGACATCAAGTAAAATGTCAGTGATTTCAGTCTATTAAAACCATGAACAAACCAAACTCCTTGAATGACCACAAAAATAGCAATGTTTCAGGTATCTCAAATCAAGAAAGTCACAGTGACAGTTGATTAAAATCACCACATATTATTTTTAATCCACAAGTAAAATGGTTAGCGCTTTTGTTTAAATAAATGTTAAACTTCATCAGACACTGTGCGTATGTTGATCTTCGTTTAAGTACAATCTCATTAGATGACATCATCTGCTTTATCAATCAACAAATTAATTGAATTTTAAAGCAATACAGTCCTAATATATAATGGTCTCTCTTCCCAACCTAAATTATAGCTTAAAGTCCATTATAAACTTTATTATATTCCACATATTTCTATGTTTTATTCCCTTAATCATTGCTGTTGTTGTGTCTTTTGGCTTTTCCCGGTTAGAAGTCGCCACAGCAGAACTCCGGTCCGCTAATGATTGGCAGTAGATTTTTACATGTCGAGTTGCTGGCCCTGACGCACAACCTTCAACGAAGGTACGCCCATTCACGCATGTCTCCACACAGAAGACGCTATAGCTGAGAATCGAACAGGACAACATCTTACTGTGAGGTGACAACGCTACTGCAGCACCATCACCACAATATTCCCTTAATCATGTTTTATCTTATTTTCTGTCTTCTTAATGCTTTCAATTTAAGGACTGGTGCTATTGAGCTACACTCATTTATACCAGGCCAGCTATCTGCTTGTAGCCTTACTTGCCATTCTAATTCTTTTAGCTCTAAAAATAAGCCCCACGCACTTTTATCATCTATTTTTACACTATCTATAATAATGTAATTGAATTGATGTCCTTCATTGTCTTTTAAATGCCTTGTCAAAGCATTATTTAAATTGTATTTCCTAATGGCGTACTCATGTCCATATATCCTCTGAGAGAACTTTCTCTCAGTTTTTCCGATGTAAAAAGCTGAACATGATTTACATCTCCCTAAGTACACAACTGCTTTAAATTCAATGAATTCATTGATTGACAAAGCAGATTATGTCATCTAATGAGATTGTACTTAAATGAAGATCAACATATGCGCAGTGTCTGATGAAGTTTAACATTTATTTAAATGAAAGCGCTAACCATTTTACTTGTGGATATCATTTTATTTGTGGATTAAAAATATTACGTAGTGATTTTAATCAACAGTTGCTGTGACTTTCTTGACTTGGGATACCTGAAATGTTGCTATTTTTGTGGTCATTCAAAGTGATTTCAATCTGTCATCATAAGATAGATGCTGCAGACCCTTAATTTTCCTTGTAAGAAACCTTTGTGGTCTCTCCAACTGATGCAGGTGTTTGGAGAGGTACATACCAAAGGGAGCATTGTACTCTATTACTGGCCTGATGAGGGAAGCATAGAGGGAAGTTATAACTTCTTTTTTCTAGAGGCAATGCCCTTGCTTATGTGATGAGCTATATAAAATGCCCTTCTTACCACTGCGGAGACATGCTGATCAAAAGTGAGATTGCTGTCAACCTGTGTGTCCAGATATCTTAAACTGTTTACATGCTTAAGATATTGCTATGGATGTGGTAGTTCTCAGGGACATCGCTCTTACCGAAGGGGGTGATAATGCATTTTTTTGCATTAAGTTTGTGGCCATGACTTTTTCACCAATCATTAGTCAACATGAGTCCTTCCTGCAGGATGGTGACATCATTTTGGGACTCAATGACCGCTCTCAGTTTGCAGTCATCAGAAACTTAGTCAACCAAAGACCTTTAGTTTTTGCCTGTACTTCAGAGAAGTAGATTCCAAACAGCAGGGGCACCAGAACTGATCCCTGTGGAACACCACTGATTACAGCCCTGCTGGAGGAGGTGGAGTCCCCTGTTTTGACTGAATGAGTTCTATCAGTGAGCCAGTTTGCAACCCATCTGACAATATATGGGATGATACCCAGCTGGGTGAGTTTATCAATGATGTCAGAGTGGGGAATAGTGTCAAAGGCCTTAGCTAAGTCTAGGTAGGCTGTATGATCAGATTTACCCTCGTCCAGGGCTTTAGTGACTGTTTCGAAGAATTTATTTATTTTATTTATTTGACATTTGTTAACTGGGTTAGTCCAACTGGGAGAGTAGCCCCTTTTCAGCAGACACCCGAGGAGCAAAGGTCCCTAACAGTAATAGTAATTAAACATTGTATGTAGGATTATACATAGGCTAAGATACATATATATTGGAAATATACAATCAGAAAATAGAAATGAATAGCCAGAGGTGTGTAAATAGCAAGGAGAAGTACAATATAGCCTAAGAAAAATAAAATTTATAATGTGTATTTTTGGCCTTGGAGAGGACATTGAAGACCTGCTCCTTAGAGATACTAGGTGGGAAGCAAGTTGTAGGGATGCTTTGGAGCATATGTGGTGGGGACAAGGGAGTGAAGTTTTCACTGAACCTTTCAGCCAGCAGGTTTGCTATGTCCACAGGTTCCATGTATGTAGTACCATTGACTACAAGTTCAGTGCATATTTGGGTGTTTCCTTTGAGTTTACGGATGTAACTAAAGAATGCCATATAGTTATCTTTAGTTTGGAAAGCTAACTTGGATTCATAGTTAGCTTTTGAGGATTTCACAAGTAGTCTTATTTGCTTGTTTAAGTTGGGGAGGGAGTGTTTCCAGTTGGAGACTGTTCCTTCCTATTCTTAGACAGCAATTTTTTTCTCTTATTGTACAGCCTGTTAATGCCAGATGTCCACCATGCAAGTTTGTTCTTCCTTCAAGATCTTGCTTTGGTCTTATCAGGTACAGCAGAGTCAATACAATTGTGCAGGTGTTTGTATAAAGCATTGGTGTACAGCCCTGCATAAGTGTCTGTACCATAAATGGGGGGAGGGGCTATGAAGGTATTTATGTTGTCTCGTAAAAGGTTGTAATTGGCCTTAGAGACGTTCCTTCTGCTCTAAGGAACAATGACAATACAGTTATTAAATATACATATATAGGCTTACAATCACTTTGTCGATCACACTTCTTGCGATTGACATTTCTGCAAAACTGCCTTTGGCAGAACTGAAATTACGAATGCCACAATGTCAAACCTTAAAATAACGAGCATTCGCTGTTGTAAGGTTCGACATTGTGGCGCAGATTGCACTATAGTGGGGATTGGGAAATGTACCCTTTCCCTTACTGTAGTGCGATCTCGGAGTTTGTATATATAAGTAGGGGGTGTGGGGGGTGCAGGGGTGTTTGCCCCCCTGCAAAAGTGTTTGTTAATGTTGAGCGGAAGTGCAGCATTTCAGTAAAGTCAACATTTTTGAAATTTTGACTTTACTAAAATGCTGCCTTCGACATTTTTTTGTGTTCGGTGTCGAGATTTATGAACATGTGATTCGGACATCTTAAACTTGAATGGAGTAGATTCAAGTATGTGATAGTAAACCACATATACAGTAGTCAGAGATGCGTGGGGTAATATGGGGGGGTCAGTAGACTCTTACATCAGATGATGCAAGGGGGGGCTTGACCCTCTGCAAAACTACTTTACTACTATAGCAAAGAGTTTTGTAATTTGTTGTTTTGTTTTTGGAATTGCACATTATTTTTTATACCAGTGGAATTTGCAGTATTTGTTTATTTATTTGCATTTATTTTCTGGGAAAGTCCAACTGGGTCTTAGGTGTTTATTTTCAGCAGAAGCCCAGGGAGAAAAGCTTCAAAGCACATCACTTACATAATAGTAGTATATACAGTAGTATTATATTTTACATGCACAATTTAGGTAAAACTGATAACATAATTACATGAATATTTACACTGCAGAAGGGAAAGACATGTGATAAGGGACATTTAAGATGTGCACTTCAGGTAAAACTGGTTATATTATTACAAAATTATTTACCATTTTGGAAGACAAGAAAATGATAAGTGACAGCGCAAGATTAATTTTAGTCCTATAAGTGTATAGTCAGTATTGGAAATGCATTACAAGAGTGAGAAAATTCAGTACAAAGCATATGTGTAATGAAATATGTAAATAAAAGGTTAGATAGTTGAGAGAATAGGTTATATTAGAAGAAGTAGGAAAAGGGGGAGTAAATTTAGATGATAGAGGAAATGAGATTTAGGGTGTATGGTAGTTTAGGGTTGGTATTATCATTTAGGGAAAGAGAAAGATGGTTTCAGTTTAGCTTAGGGTAGGATCAGATCCACAATTTAGTTAAAAATCCTTTCAGTGCGTGTTTAAAAGCTAACAGATTTGAATTGGCTCTGATGCTATTTGGTAGGCTATTCCAGGCTTTGGTCACAGTATGGGAGTAAAGGCTTTGTCCTGCTAATTTATTGAGTTTATACAAGTGATAGGTTGCTTGCCCTCTGATCTGAGCGATCTGTTTGGGAGGTAGTTGTGGCATATGGAACTGAGAGCTGGCTAATCATTAGGGTTGTATATGATTTTGTGGGCAGTTATAAGTAGAAAAAAACTTAAATGGTGTGGGGATTCAAGCCATTTGAGAGACTGAAGGGCAAACAAGTGATGGGTGAAATGAGTTGCACTGGTTGAAAATTTAGCAGTTTTATTGTAACATGATTGACATTTTGATTTTAGCAAGATATGGAGATTGGTGAAGGTAGGAGTGAGGGTAAGAGATAGGTTGTGGGAAGTCTACTTTTGGTAGATGTATTTAGAAAATGTTTATACCTGTATAGCATCTTTAAGGAGAACCACAACAGCCGTACAGAAAATTATATTTGGAAAATAGCAGAAAGTATTCTAAAAACTAAGCCAACCCAAGAATGTAGAAAAAGGATTCTGCCGATAGGGATGACTGCAATTAGGTGTACTAAGAATATACAAGAGGGGCTAGAATTTACTGGAGAAAGGTGGCTAAGAAACCAAGGTATTGAGAGCAAATAATTAAAGAGGAAAAGGTAATACAATGGGAAAAGGCCAAGAAGACATTTGGACTGCAGGCTAGAAACTGCCTTCCCTATCAGGGACTGATATCAGAGTAGAGGCAAAGAGAAAGGGATAGTGGAATTCTAAGTGAAAGACCTGCTCTGGTAGAGTTTTTAGGTGAATCTAGAACAGAAGCTTTCATTAAAAAAAGGGATAATTAGTAGGGCATATAACTACTGTATGATAACTGCAGGAATCAATCAGAGGAGGATAGAAAAGATTGGGAAGAGAGATTGGATAAGTGATTCACAAGAAAACAATTGGAGGACATATGTACTGATCCCCAACTAAGCAACAAAGTCTATTAGATTTAGGATTTTTTCTTGTAAGTGTTTACATTGGTATTTATACCCCAAACAGAATCTAAATAATTTTTTGTCAGGTAGATGGCCCATGTTAGAGGTGTTATGGGGAAGAAAGAGGTAACTGGGAACGTATGTTTTGGGAGTGTAATGATTTGGTAGACTTTCAAAATTGCCTACAGATTACTCTGTCAGAAATTTTGGTGAGCAAATGTGTGTAACTAAGGAGATGCTTTTTTTGAGTTGGGCTACAGGACCTGAATTGCCTAGACATAGTAAGGCCTTATTAAATTTAGTTCTGGTGGTTTCCAAAAAAGTAATTACTAGAAAATGGAAATCAAAGAGTAAAAGTAAACCAACCATATTTGAAGTAGTGAGTATTGTGTCAGAGATAAAAGAACTGAAAGTGGAATCTTTAGAAAAATGTAGAAACAAACTATACAAATGGAAATTGTGTGAACAATACATGCAGAATAATGTTTTGCTGGAGAATGATGTTTAAGGGAAGACAGGAACTGAGCAATTTATATAATGCTGAATTGATGATAATTGTATAAAAGCATGTATGCGATGTATAATGTTTGTAACTGTGAACCTGTTAACTTGGTTTGTTTTCTTTTATATAAATGTATGTTTGCCTATGTCTTAAGTGGTAATTCAGTAAAGGTGTTAAACAAAACAAAACAAAACAAAAAAGGACCATCAAATGCCTGCAGCAGAGATGTGGAATGTATTGCATGGTCACACATGAATAGGGGATGTTCTGCTTCAATATAACTTCAAGGTTCACTGTATAGACTGGAAAATATAAAACTAAGCTGCAGCACTTAGTACCGTTTCTGTCAAAAGCATACATATTTCTGGTTTTCAGTATCATAACCACCAGCATAGCTTCACTTACAAGTAGCAAAAACAGTGTAATAAAAATAAACCTCATTCTCTGCCCCCTGCCACATCACCTTAGTAATGTGCACTAACCCACACAGACTGAATCATCACAGGTGCACAAACACGAATATCTACATATCTGGGGCTATGATATGACATGGCGATTGCCATCCATAGTCTTTTAGATTTACTTTCCTCGTAACTCCTACGATCAGAAACAACACCATCACATGCACTATAATGATTTGGTCAAATGAGGTTTCTGTCAAATGTGTTTGCCCATTTCTGATTCTGTCATAGACACACTCATGTATAAAATGTTCTGACTGGCTAATATGAAAGATGCTTATTGCTCAACTGACATAAATCCACCTGCAAAATAAATGCACAACAAAAAATGCCATTTCAGAAGTGTACTATCAGATATGTGATACACTGAGCAAATATTACCACACAACCAGGCTTGTGAAGCACTTAACCAATATACTTATGCTTATCAACACCCTGAATCCCTGGATATGTGTCAGTACCTGTTAAACATATACCTAGCATGTGTTATTGCTTACATGTATTCACACATATACCTGTGCACACACCTACATGATAAAACATTTGTCTAATAATACTTCCCCAGATCTGCTGCAAATAGCCTGAAGACAGCAGGGGCAGCTCGTGCTATTGGGCTGCAGGACTGCAGCCCCCCCCAACTAAAATAATAAAATAAGAAAAAAAATAATAAAATAAAAACAAACACGCTTGTGGCATTTCCCGATATCCAGACTGTTGGTGAACTAGTCTGGAGCATGCGCACAGAATCCAATCTGTCTCACCAGCAGTCTGGATTAGGAAGACAGCATTCAGCAGCAAATATCCAAGAAGTCTATGCAGTTACAACTGTATACACTGGAAGAGGATCAGACTGCAACATCCGCAGGCTGGGTAGCACCCGGCTTGCTTTCGCGGGAAGGGGAAGGACTTGCTGTTGTTGGCTTTTTGGATGAAGTGTACTGCAGGAAGGAACTTTGGGCTCTGTGTGTGTATGGATTGTACTGCAGGAAGGAAATTTGTGTGTGTGTGTGTGTGTGTGTGTGTGTGTGTGTGTGTGTGTGTGTGTGTGGGCCCAGGTGGCAAGAGCCTGAATTCCCTACTCACCACCATTTGTAAAACATTTGCAGATTTTTGCCTCAATTTGTTCTGTTCTGTTCCTCATAAAATCTGTAGTTTCTGTATGTTTGTTTCTTTACACAGTCAGTAGTGCAGTGGTGCAGTGGTAGCATTGTTGCCTGACAGCTACAGGTTCTCTGGTTTGATTCTTGGCTGGGGTGCCTTCTGTGTGGAGTCTTCATGTCCTCACTATGTTTGTGTGGGTTTCCTCTGGGTGCTCTGGTGTCCTCCCATCTTACAAAGACATGTGTCTGGAGAGTTTCTCCCTAGGCCTCTGCTGAAAATTGACTTTTGTTCCAAGTCAGACTTTCCTGGTTAACAAATGTTAAATAAATAAAAATGACAGGCATTTGAATTTCAGACTTCATATTCTTCAGAAAGTACATGGTAAAACAAAACCTTTTATTCTAGCAATTTTCTAAGTTTATAAGATGGATATTTGAAATTTGTCCCTATTTTTGGGACTGTATTTCCCCATTATTGGCTTCATCCAGGTTTTTTGTGCTAAGGTTGAGAGCTATGGTAAGAACTGAATTCACTGAATATGTTTGGGGGCTGTATTCTCCCATTACTGGCTTTGTCCAGGTGTTTTTTAAGAGGTTGAGAACTGAATTAACTGAATATGTTTCGGGGCTGTATTCCCCATTATTGGCTTTGTTCAGGTGTTTTGTGCTAAGAGGTTGACAGCTATGGTGAGAACTGAATTCACTAAATGGTAGCCATTTAAGTTTCAGTCTTCCTCTCTTTCACAAAACAGCTGATTTGTCATAGTGGTATGTTGCTCTGACTGTTTTGCCCAGGGTCCTGGGTTCAAGACTTGGGAGTGAAATGTATGGTGGTAACACACCATTTTATTCTAGCAATTTTCCAACATTATACAAGCAATGATTAAAATGTGTTTCTGGTTTTGGGGCTTTTGTCCCCCCCCCCAATAAATTTTGGCTTTTTCCAGATTTCCTGTGCTGCAAAGTTCAGAGATACAGCTGAGTGTTGAGTAGATTTTATAAGGAGCTAAGAGCTGCAGGGGAGCAACAGTTTAGTGCTGCTTATGCTGAGTCTGCTTGCATTGTTAATAGCATGACAGGTAGTGTACTTGCTTTTGATGCAGAAGGCTGTGGGTTCTATTCCCACAGTAGATAGCTGCATTGCTGATACTGTACTGTGTTGCAAAGGGGGTGGAGGCTGCAGCCTTTTTTGATGAAGATACCTAGTAACCATGAACCTGTTATCAGTTTGCCATCCATTCCCTATTGCAATATTACTAGCTTATCTTTTTTTTAGTGTAACATAGGCAATTTATTCCTCAAGGGCAACAGGCACTTTATTTGTAGATGAAACAATAAAATATAAAGTTGTTTGCTAGCAGCAGCATCTTCATTAGTTACAGATCTTTAATGTGGAATTATTTAGATGACTTTTACTTCTTCAGAGATTGTGCATATTTACTGATACTGGTGGACTGTAGAAGTTTGAGTAGACTTTTTATGATGGAATTGTTCTGAATTGGGCAGTTTTGTCATTATTGGTGCATGCACTTTGTTTCATTGTTTACTGGAAAAATGTTGAAAACAGTAAATTTAAAATGCCCTCTAAAACAGTACTGTATTGTACAAGGAATATAAATTAATACAATCAGGAAGGTGTATCAAAGAGCATGTGTATGTTTCATGTGCAAGAGGCCTGTGATTTGAAAACAGCCCAAAGTTAATCTTTATCTGCCACTGGCAAAATGTATTTTCTTTGAATGTGGGTTTCAGTGCTGTTTCAATGAATGTGAGTTTCAAGGGCAGAGAAGTTTTAATGCTAAATCGTTTTTCATTGTAAGACTGCATTGCTTTGTTTAGCAGATATCTATTAGTGTTTAGTTGTAAAATGCAAAATAAAACTTTCAAATGAAATCCAAATAATCTCAGAAGTAAACATGTATGCACATTACAGTGTTTATGGTTAATTGGGTGAAATAACTAAGGAATGAGACATTGGAATGGCTGCAGGGGGGAGGCTCCATTCGACCATGATTTTGTGAGAGGGGAAGGGCAGCAAACTCAAATACAGCCCCGGCTGAACTATACCTCTCAACTGTCCAGATTTTTGCAGAATGAATAGATTTTTGTTTCTTATTTTTGGTTTGTTCCTCATAAAATTTGTGGTTTTCTGGCAAATTATTTAGGAATGAAGTCACTAAATAATGACAGACATTGAGTTTCAGACATTATAACCTTCAGAAAAATGCATGCTAAAGCAAGACCTGTTATTCTATCAA
Source organism: Protopterus annectens (assembly GCF_019279795.1). Taxonomy (NCBI): domain Eukaryota; kingdom Metazoa; phylum Chordata; order Ceratodontiformes; family Protopteridae; genus Protopterus; species Protopterus annectens. The sequence continues at coordinate 401,037,095 of NC_056750.1, read as the reverse complement.
CTGTCTAAGTTTATACAAGAGCAATTTTTAATACTGTTTGTATGTTCCCCCAATATATTTGGCCTTGTCCAGATTTCCTGCATTAAGAGGTTGAGAGATACGTGCAAATAAATCTCTTTATAGAATTAGGAATATCCAAACCTCTCAACTGTCCCCAATTTTGGCTCAAAATATTGCTCTCCTCCTAATAATCCCTCTGCAAAATGGCAATTTTGGAAGAAAACGTGGAGGGTTTACAATTATGAATGACTGTAATGATCAGAGTTATAGATTACTTTTATTTCAGAAATGCATGTAGATTCTCTTATTTTGTCAGCTGCTCAAGTTAACAGTACTAATATTAAAAAGGTGTCCCTTCTTTGACAGGTTCCCAGCTGTATTGTGTGGAAATTTTATAGTTTTGCACCACATTTTTGGTCCGTTTTTCATAAAATTGTGGTTTTCTGGCACATTAGTGGCAAATCATTAAAGACTGAAGTTAGAAAATAATGGCAGACATTTGAGTTTCAGATTTCATACCCTTCAAAAAATTCATACTAATGCAAGACCTACTACTATTCTATTATCTTTCTAAATTTATAAGAGCAATATTTAAAAAGTGTCTTATTTTGTCCCACTTCTATGTATGGCTTTGTCCAGATTTCTTGCTCGAGGTTGAGAGGTATGAGTGTCAGAGCCATCACCATCAACCAGAGACATATCAAATTGTGACATGCTTGTTGCACCCCACTCCCCCATGTAGTGACTCTGGATGTGTCCAAGCAAACCAAGGAGCAAGCATGCAGTGAAAGTGTGCAGAGTATTCCCTCATCCAAGGTAGATATAAGTACAACAGTGGCTTTTCATCTGTCCTTGAGTTTGCAGAATGTTCTAGTTTTCTGTCATATTTTTATACTTTTGATTTATGCTTCTTATTATTCAGAAAATGCATGCTGTTGCAGTGCCCTGTTGCTCTGTGTTTAAGTAGCAATGCTTTAATGACCATCAGTTAAGCTTGTCAGAGATTGTAAGATGCAAGTAAGCTTTAATAAGCATACTGTTAAAGAATTATCAACATTGAAAACCTTTTTGTTGTTGCCATGCAGAGAATATTTACATAACTAGATAATGTATAAGCCTTCAGTATTGAAATTCATATGACAGTATTTGTAATAAAGGACAGGATTACAGTATTTTCAGAAGCTCATTACATTTGTTGGAGACTTGCAATCGTCTTTGCAGGCTTTACCCGTAAACTAAACAGAATGCCAATCTATCATGTGTGGTCCATAACCTGTGCAGTAATCCTTTAAGCAATTTATCTTTATCTTGTTTCTTGTTTGCTGTTCATTTTTTACTTTGATCATGTCTTTCCCATGAAACAAGTAGATAGTTGTTGTCAGGCAGCAGGTCTTTTTTTGGATAAGAAACATTTTTACAAGTGGGGTTATCAGCTACTTTCAGCATGTTATTTGATACTTTTATAAAGCTGAATATAAATTATAATTAGAACTGCAGTGCAAGGAGAAGTGGTTTGAGTTGAGCGCTGCTTGTTTTTTTTTTATACTTGATTTTGACAGGCATTTCAGTAATGTATTTAAAAAGTAATTTATTTTTTCATGCCTCACAACTTTTTTGTTTCCATCTAGATATCAAGTAAGCTGTCATGTAGCCAATGCATTGAAATATTTTTTTCTTCTACACTTCATTTTGTCTTGATTGGACTCTTGTAATGATGGTTTGGCACCCAGGGCAGCGTATTTAAAGTAACAGTTGTTGTGGTTTTGAGCATAGCCCCACCCCTTTCTAGTTGGTCACACCCCCTCTCATTGGCCACACCCATTCAACGGTCTCCTGCATCCCCCCATTGATTTGAAGTCACCAGCCACCACTAGAAGACAGTATTTTGGGGTTCAACAGTATGACGCCCCAAGTCACTATTACAGTAAAATAGCATAAAGCCCTACAGGCTGACCAGCAATGGTAACTGAAAAGAAGAGTTTAAAAGAGTATTCAATAAAAAATTACACTGTTTTCTTTTTAAATACTATGTCTATGTGTGCACAAAAAAAATCCATGTATTTTCAGTTTTGATTCTCAGGCTGGCACAGGTGCCAGTCACTTGAAGCAGCCTGAACTAATCTGAAACAGCTGTTTACTACTTCGTGTAGCAGCCCAGCCAGCCCCTATTGTCCTGCCATTTATACTCCTCCAAAACTGGGAGAGGAAGGGTAATAAGGCATAATCGCCTTATTTACTATGGGGAGTACATCTCATGATGGGCTGTTGTAAAAAACAGCCCAGCTGAATAAAATAGAAAATGAAACTCCACGCATAGGCCATATGTAAGAATTCCTAATCCTCAAATAAATACATTTGACTATTTTGGGAAACTAAAACTAAGAGAAACTATTTTTAAATCAGCATTTTATTCAGAGGGGATATAACATACCAATTTATTTCCAAGAGCCACCCATGGTGACATAGCTGTTTGACGAGACATCGGATGAGAGAATTACTCTGCAAAGTGTATAGTTCAACTATTTTCAGCCATTTTGTGTTGGGATTCACATCTTATATTCATATGCTAAGATAATAAATACAAGTACATACTTTTTTAAAGGAAAACCCAGAAATCAGTTTCTGTAACTGGTGACCATGGCAACTATATATTTTGTTTTTCTAATTTTCTAATTCTGCATACACAGACTGCACTTTTCCTTTCTCTTTATAGTCATATTCATTGCTGCCACCTAGTAATAGGTAAAACAACAGTAGTTTTTATTTTACACAGCCGTAGCGAATATTTGGCCACCAGCAGTTTTATGAGCTATCATTCTTACCTTCACTATCATACCTACACACACACCAACAAATATCCATCTTCTCCTGAATGCAGTGGTTTCCTCATATCTTGATTGCCAGCCAGTTAGATCCACTGTGAGTTGTTTTTTAGAGGTCATAGGTGCCTCTAGTTAGAGGTGTAATGAGTGTGCATCAGTTATCAATCAGTGTATTCTACAGATGTGACATTTTCTATATCTGTATCCATAGCTATATCCAGATACATATATTGTGTGTGTCTGTAAGGTAATTATTGGACCAAAATTTGTTAATAAGTAGGTGTGTTTGTGTCTGTGTGTGTGTGTACATGTAAAGTAATTATTAGACAAAAATGTGTTAATAAGTAGGTGTGTTTGTGTCTGTGTGTGTGTGTACATGTAAAGTAATTATTAGACAAAAATGTGTTAATAAGTAGGTGTGTTTAGGTGTGTTTGTGTCTGTGTGTGTGTGTATATAAAATAAATTATTAGACAAAAATGTGTTAATAAGTAGGTGTGTTTGTGTCTGTGTGTGTGTGTACATGTAAAGTAATTATTAGACAAAAATGTGTTAATAAGTAGGTGTGTTTGTGTCTCTGTGTGTGTGTACATGTAAAGTAATTAGACAAAAAAATATTATTAAAATAAGGTGTGTGTGTGTGTGTCTGTGTGTGTGTGTACATGTAAAGTAATTATTAGACAAAAATGTGTTAATAAGTAGGTGTGTGTGTGTATTTGGTTCACGTGCTTCACAAATATTTTAAAACTTTCATTTTTCCAGTGCCAAAACTGAAAGGATTTTTGAGATGACAGGGTTGTGTGCTTTTGTGTGTGTGAGTGTGTGTTGTGGGGGTTGGGGGGCAGGGGTGAGCACACTGGTATGCCAAATTTAGCCAGCTGTGGTAGCATGGAGGAAAAAATCCTGAGTATATCTCACACAGCCCAAGTTCGATTAGTGGCTTTAGGTGTTTGATGGACCTGGCAGGGGAGAGGAATGAAGAGGTGAAGCCCCCCTCACTTGTCTCAGATGGGATTGCACATGCTCAGGAACACATGGGCAAGATATGATTTCCACATGGAATCAGGAGAAAGCTGTCTCCTGCGCTTACCAATAAGTGGGTTGGGATTGTCCTGCTATCTTATACCCCTATCAGATGCATAAAATGCAGAAATATAAAATAACCCTAAAAGCCAAGGCCTATAAATCAACAACCTGTCTTCCCCAAATACAACCATAGACACAGCAGCTCCCTCAGGCATAAATGCCTGCATTTTGTGCATCTGATAAATACAAATACACTAAAACCCTGTTGACCAAATGAATATTCAATATTATAGACTGTATACATGCACGTGTGTGTGTGTGTGTGTGTGTGTGTGTGTGTGTGTGTGTGTGTGTGTGTGTGTGTGTGTGTATCCTTTTCCTTCACCCTTTCAATTGCTTCTTGCAGCCTTCTCCCTTTGTTTTGAAGTCACCACCTGCCACTGCATGGCATACTGCAAAAAACAAACAAGAAGCTTTGAAAACATACTGCAAAGCAACAAGCTGCATTTACAGAAAGTGGCCAGTTCCTAAAACAGGGTCTTTTGCTGCATATTTTTAACCTCACTGTGATCTCTCTCTCTATATATATATAGCAGATTTAACAAATAACTGCCATTCAGGCATGATTTCATTTGACAGTGAATTCTTACACTATAAAAATAAGAAGTTCCTGTGAAGTCCACTGTGACCTTTTCAGGAACTCTTTGATAAGCTCTGGCTGCTGCTGCTGCTGATTAAAGCCTGAAACACAGCTGTGATCTAATTTTCTGCTGAGGGCTGGACTGCTCTGCAGAGAGAAGAAAAAGAGCAGGCTAGCTAATTTTAAATCTGTTTCTTAAGTTTAGAGATCTGTAAAGCAGGCAGCTGGTATTCATTTTTATTTAATACTTTTTTTGCTATTGAAAGTCTGAATCACATGTTGAACTATTGGCATGAGAATAGTTTTAGCCAATAGCATTTACAAATTTTGTAGCTCCCTCTTAGGGCAGTTGCCATTGAATCAGAAAATGATGTTTATTCATCTAGTATACACAGAATTAAGGCCTTTACACAAGGTTACATATTCCTTGTCTCATATGTCATGCACTGGTGGTCGGTTGCACCCACCCTTATCTCCTGTCTGAGTTGTTCTGTCACTAAATCTGGATGTACAGAATTGATGGTTTATTTTTTTCATCAGTTTCAACAGCATACTCCCAAAAGCTCACATCTTACCCATTTATTTTGGACTGATGAATGCATCTCTATTGCTCCTTTTTGAGAGTCACAGTATGCACGCCTGACAACACTTAAGCAAGCCTGAGCCTGATTTGGTACATAAGATGTGAAAAGATGTTATTTTTTCGTGTTTTTTTTTACATAAAAATTTGATTAGATGTCTTAATCCCAGAATCTCGAAAAGCATTTACAGTGTTAGAATTACTGTACTGAGATCTTTGATGCACTGGTACCACTTTAACAATTGGATTACGAAGGCAATAAAACAAGACGTAACTGAAGAAGTAAAACACAAGTGCCAGAAAGCCACATATAATATGACACCAGGAAGAAGCACTATCACACCACGAATGTAAGGACATTTGATTGTTTGATTTTTTTTTTTAAGTTATAAATAAGCTATGACAGAATCAAGGACTTTATGTCCTGTGTAAAATGACAGAACTCAATACCCTGTGTTTTTGACGGACTTTAATAATATTAATTGATCAGCCTAATTTGTTTGTGAGTGTTTACATTTAAAGTGAGTCTACAGTATTGTGCAGATTTACTCATTGTAAAAAAATAGGTAGACTTATTCACTTGCAAAATGCTTTTATCACAGTACATAAAACATTATCTCCCAACCACAAATAAACAAAAAAAAAATGTTAGTAGCTCTACTTAACAATTGTGAGGGGGCGGCTACTGAAGTATGGGCCTTGTACTTAATTGAACTCACGTCTTTAGTTTCTGACCAAACAGAATGCTGTAGAAATAGCATGCCAGCATTCTACCTCCAGACTCATGATTGACTAAGGGCCTTGCAAAATGAATTCATCTATTATGCGCTTCTTCTGCTCTGCGTTGATTAGACACTATTTCTTCTTGGATGTGTGGAACACTCAAGTGCTTTTTTAATCACTGCAGTGGCTCATTATTGTCTCCAAATGACTCTTACCCCCTTCAGTTTCTTTCTCTGTGTTATAATCTGCAGTTAGATGAATATTGAGTGATTTCATCACATACAAATGCAATCAGCAGTTCTGCATTTATCGCACCACTTTCTCTGAATTTCATTTTGACCTGGGCACCTGCAGTTCTTGGAGGGAGACATAATACCAGTGTAAGTGTGTATGGTTTATTACAATGATCTTAGCAACACGTAAAATGCAAAGTACTGTTTGATAATCATGACTTAAGGATGCAGATAATTATTTATAGTTTAAAATGAAACAAGGACAGAAACAGAAATGAGCCTTTACTAACTGCTTCTTTTATTATGTAAAACAATTCCATCAGTATGAAAGGGGTACTTAAATTATACACACACATACACACATAGAAATGTATATATATAGTTTTAATATATATTAAAAGTGTTAGCTTCCGTTTTTATTATATACCACAAGTATACAGGCAGACGGTGCTTGAAATAAAGGTAGAAACTAATTTTGCATATAATATCTGAAACCTGTGTGTGCTTAAAGAGCGAAGTAAGTCAAAAATGTAGTACTCATTATGTAAGGAAATACACATTTGGGCTTCCTGTTGCGATGCATCCCCTATAGATATTTTCCTGTGGTTAAAATGTCTTTATTAGTATAACGACATTTCTAAAACTAAAACAGCATTTATAAAAATTAATCTAATTCAAGAGCTATTCCCACATATAACCCTTAATTTTAATCAGTAAAATATATTTTTTGAAACACTGATGTGTAACTAATTTAAAAATGCACATTAGGCAAATAATGATGATATTGCCTATAGAGAAACCTGTAAATATAAAATACTAAAATGGAAAAAAATGACTATTTTCTTTAAATTTTATCCGATTTGCCGATGTGACCATTTTGCTACCACACATTTTGGCATGAAAAGAAGAAATATAACACGGTGTGCTGCAATCACCAAAACAGTCTGGGATTGCATAATATAGGTGTTAACACACTTAGTTTAGCAACTTTTCCTTCATTATGGGCTATACACATTTATTAGGAAAATAAATGGGAAAAGAAAGTGGTCACCTGTTATGCATGTACAGAGGTAACAAGCACATATATTTAGGATGGCAGGAGTGGTAGAAGTGGAGAAAGAAAGGCTGCAGAAAGAAGTAGAGATTCTAGGGCATGACATTACATTCTTAAGAGCCACTCAGCTGTAAGATTAAGGAGTTTCAGTGCCGGGACACTTCGTCAGTGAAGGACTGATAGTCTTTGCTAGGGTGGAAGGAGAGACCAGATTATAATTAAATCTGTCTCAGGGATACAATATAAACAAGGGAGGCAGTGACCAAGGTGATCACCTTGGGGAAAGGTGGACACAAGTTGTGGTGCACAAAAGCACCAGTGACCTGTCAGAGGTGACAGATGAGTTTGTACCAAGTAAGACCAGGAAGGTGACAGAGTGATGACAGGAGAAGAGATGGAACTAGCCTTCTCAGTAGCATTACCCCTATCAACAACCACAACATGTGAGAAAGGAGGAATTAGGGAGGATAATGGCTGGATATGTCAGTGGATAGAGGAGAAAGGCTTGGGACTGGAAGGACAATGGCAGGAGGCCTAGTAGAATTACAGCCTTTTGCCAGACAGGGGCTCCATCTTATCTCACAAGGACAGTGTTTAGTGCTATATTGAAAAGGTACATCACAATGATTGTACTTTTAAGCTAAGGATGAAAGATGGAAGACATGCAACAAAGCAAAAGACTAGACATCGAGGAGCTCTCTGATTATGTAGCCCAGGCAGGTATGACCCTGACCTTGAGCAGTATCCTACCTTCACCTAGAATGATGCCACAATACAGTGATAAGATGATCAGCTTTAATAATTGGCTTAAATTCTGGTGTCATTCAAGGGATCAATGTCTGTCTGCCTGGGATGACATGCTGGACAGGATATTGGCAAAGGCTCTTGCCACCCCATAGTGCCTTTTGGCTCAAATTCTAAACCTACCACCCTAGAACACCAAAAAAAGAAAAAACTAAGGGTAATGCTGCTCAATGCCAGAAGTCTCAATCTCAAGATGCTTCTCAATATGGAGAATGTCTGTGCTGTGACAGAAACCTGGTTCAAGGCTCTGAGGCACCCCAGCAGCACTAGGTTGTTTCACCTCATATCATGCGGGGTGTCCATATTCAACCATCCAGGTGCAATTAACCAAGAGACTGACTCTGACTGCTCTGCAATGCACAGGCCACCCCTCTCTCTCTCAACTCAAGGAACCTCACATGGCCTTCCTGAAAACATTGAGGGATAAAATGTATTCCAAAACACCATCATACTAGGTGACTTTAACTACCCTAATATAGACTGGGAACACTACTGATTCCTGGAGTTCATAAACTCAAATGCCATGGAACAACTAGTCACCATCCCCACAAGAGGAGAAAACATACTTGATCTCATCATCACGAACATGGGATCAAAATGTTCAACAAAGGATACCCCTATACCCTCACTGGTGAGATCAGATCATAAGACCACAGTGAAAAACTTCTCAAAGCCGATTTCACACTTCTAAAACTAGTGTGGTCTCCTTTAAGGCCCCTGAGCCAGTGGTAAACATTACTCAAACGCTGAAAAATGCCTTCTACCAGCACCTACAGGACTGCATGGATCAGGCAATCCCAGTCTGGTGGACCCCAGCCATAAACAAGCTCTACAACAAAAGGAGGAAGCTACTACAAGATAGAGCAAAATCCTTGAAAGGTAAGACACCTTTGATCATTATAAGTAAAAACTAAGAGCTCTCATAAAATCATCCAAGGCAAATTTTGAGAGAAAATGATGTGAAAATTACTGAACCTACACACATGCCAACATACTGGCTGACAGGTTCAGTGCAAAGAGAGATATCTATTCCAGAGGATTGTAGCCCCAAACATCTCAGGTGAGAACTGCCCTCACTAAGGCAAAAACACAGCATCCATGGGTGGTGTCCGTGACCTGTGTGCTTCATGAACTCAATGATGAGGAATTAAAACCTACAGTTAGACAGTGTTTTAATCTTAGCCTCACCTCAGGATCTACTTACCAAGGAGGAGTGGCGGCTGACACTGTGGTCCCACTTCATAGGGAGGTGCCTCCACAGACCGCCTTATCTGCAAAGCCATGGAGAGGATCATAATGGAACTCATAAATAAAGACATAGGGAACTTGCAGACTTTGGATCCAACTCAGTTTGGCTTTGTCAAAGGCAGATCCTGCCTCTTAAACTTGGTTGACTTTTCGAGACAGTCACCAAGGCCATTGATGAGGGAAAGGCAGTCCATACAGCCTACAAAAACTCATCAGCTTGAATGTAAACCCATACATCACAAGATGGGTTGCAAACTGGCTAAGTGACAGAACCCACAGGGTCAGAGTTGCTGGAGCCATGTCAGACTCAAAGCCTGTCACAAGTGGTGTCCCCACAGGGCTCAGTCCTGGGTCCACTCTTCATCTACTTTCTGAAGTACAAGCAAACACAGGAGGGTTATGGCTGACAAAGTTTGCAGATGAACATCTGACACAGATATCCTCCAGAACGCCTCACAGAAATGGATAACTGGTGCCAGAGCCATGGCCTGAAGTTAAGCCAAAAAATGCATAGTCATACCCTTTGGGAAAAACAAGGCTACCCTAGCTACCATATAGGTGGCAATCCACTGAGCACAGAAAAAGTCATCAGAGATCTGGGGACCCAGGTTGACAGTAGCCTTCGTTTGACACTCATGTTGCTAAAGTAGTTAGGAAAACCTTCTATATCACCCACCTGATCATGAAGGGATTCACATCTAGATCAAGGGAGGTCATCGTCCCCTGTACTCATCACTTATTAGACCTATGATTGAGTACAATGCCGAATGTATCTGACCAGACACCTGCTGCAGCTTGAAAGGCCCCAAAAGTTCCTCACCAAAAGGATAAAGGGTCTCAAAAATATGTCTTATGCTGCCCGACTGAAAGAACTCCAGCTCTATTCAGTCTCATACCGCTTGCTCAGAGGTGACCTGTGCCTGACATATAAGGCCATGTCAAACCCAGATTTGATGAATATGCTTCACCTCAAAAAAGCTAGATCCCTCAGAACCACAAGGGTGGGAGACTTAAACCTTGACACGGTTATAAATAGAGCGTGCTGGAGGGACAGATTCATCACCCAGAGACTCCCTATGCTGTGGAACAAAATCCCGGTACATGTGAGGCAGAGCACCTCTCTGGTCTTGTTCAAGAGGAATCTTGACCAATGGATGGGAGATTGCAGATATACCATTACTTCAGTCACTGCTTGACAGAGGCACAGCAAAATGATAGGCATAGTTTTTATTCAAACTAAAGGCTTATAAATGCCCTTGGGCAGATAGCCTAGTATGAACCTATGAACCTATGAACCTATGAACCTAAAAAGAATGCAGAATATAACAGAGGAACAAATGTTATCCACTGGCAGCAGGACCAAGTAGCATTGCTTTGTAATACAAGAAATGTACATAGGAAAATGTGGGAGGAGCTAACAGTGATGCAAGAGAGGAATGAGGGCATTGCTGGTGTCACAGAAGCATGGATGAATGACAAGTGGGACTGGAACAGTTCTTCAGGTGCTAGGGTACATGTTGTTCAGATAATATCAGATAACATGAGAGAGGAACACTAGCAATTTACATGATGCAATACATTAGATATGAAGCTTTAGAAGAAAGGAACACCACCCCATAAAGGGGAACTAGAGCAGGGAAGGTCAGGACCTAGATTAATTGCCTCAAGAGTTAATGTAGAAGATGGGAAGAATTTTGGTGGATTTATACACTTATCGTCTCTTAAACACAATCAAGGTAGGAAGATGAGACATCGGAGGAGTAAACAAAGGAATGATATAGGAGGAGAGAAGTAAGTATGATGAAGCTGAATCAGCCAGGATGGAAAGGGAGAGTTGAGCTGTACGGCCTTCAACAAGTGAGAGTTGGTTGATTTCTTAGATCACAAAAGGTTCAGTTAATTGAATCAGGACAGTATCAGAAAAATAAAGTATTCTGGATATGGTCCTAACAAAGAAAGAGAGGCTTGTGAATGTCCAGGCATAATCACCATCAGAAAGCAGTGGTTTTGCCACTATGTGATTTAAAATGGACTGAGTATAAGGTTGGACAGATCAAATGAAAGTGTGGGATTTTAAGTGATTTTACTAAGGTGGGGAAAGAAAGTGAAAAAGGAGTTTGAAGACTGTGAGCAAAGAGAGGGAGGAAACAAGCTTTTGGAATGGGTCTAGAAATGTGATAGTCAAGGCAAGGGTTTGGAAATGGGGTAGAGGGCAAAACTAGAAGAACAATGTGGCTGCATAAGACTGTAAGGATAGCAATCAGGGCAAAAGAGAAGACGTACAAAATGTGAAAAGGAGGGGGTGGAGAGATGGAGGTAGCACAATACAAGATCTAGAAGAAAGGCAACAAATGTTTTGAGGGCAAAAAGGAACCACTTAAAAAAGGATTGGCAGAACAGACTGGGAAGGGAAAAGGCTTCTTTTGATATATATATAGTATAAAAGAAAAAGGAAGAGACATACTTTACCAATATGAGCAAACATATGAGGGTAGTCATTAAAGACTGGGGAAAAAACAGAGGTATTTACTGCATGAATATCCTGCTTTATCCTTCACATATTAAAAACAAGGTGAGAGTGCATGCTTAAGAAGGGAGGGAGGTGGAGAAGAGAGATCATTTGTCAAATAGAAGTAGAGAAATTGATGAGTTTAGATGAAATTGGATGTTTTTAGGGATTAAAAAGAATAAGGACCATGTAAGCTGCTTGACAGAATCTTCAGGAATCTGGCTAACATGTTGGTAGATCCCTTGAAGCAGAAATTTACCAAGTCACTCATAAATACAGAAGGGGCTGAATGCTGGATTTAAGGAATTGTGGTACCACTGTACAAGTAGGGGGAGCAAAAATATTCAGGGAACTAGATGTGTATTAGCCTAAGAGCAGTAGTAGTGAAATTATATAGATAATCCTGAGGGAGCACCAGTTGCTTTTGTAGGGCTTGGTTGTCTTCAGGACAGCATCCAACAAACATTTTTGGCCAAAAGGGTCTGGCTGTAACATAGACCTGATCCATTTTTTTGTGTGGATTACAGGAGCTTTGTTCAGAAACTGGATAGAATGGAATTGGATTGTGTTAGAACTAGGGCTGATGACTTGGGTTACTGCAGTAAGGAAAGTGTCTAGTGGAATATAATATAGAGTCACTTCTGAGTTCAATGTTCTTTCTTTAGAGTGTGTTTGTTTCAGACATACCTTAGGGAACAGATAACAGAATCTGCATTTCTGCTGAAAGGCAGGAGGAGCAGTGAAGAATGAGAGAAAAGTGAAGCTGTCAGCCATCTTAGTCTTGTGACTGCTGAAAGCTTGGAAGATTAAAAAAAAGCATTTGGACTATGTTTTCATCTGGTAAGTACATTTAAACTCCATTTAAAATATGTTACCATTTAAATCAGTTTTGTGTGTTGCATGTGCTTCCTATCTGAAGTTAAAGCTATTGATTTAAGGCACTTTTATAGTCTGCAGTGCTTTTCAAGTCATTTCTGTGCTGTGCCTAGGTGTTCAGTGTGGGCTCTTGTTTTATTGCATTTTTATAATCTCTCTTCTAAATCTGATGCTACAGCTATAAATTGATTTGGGTTTTACAGTATTGGTTGTTATTTCTCTGAGCACTAAAGTGGATTATCTTCATTGCTAATCTAATTCTATGTTTTTCTTATCATCTCCATTTGAACCTATGTCACATTTTACAAGGCATTTTATTTTAATGAAAACCCTCAAATAAAAAAATACACCTCCAGAACATTCCCATAACTTAACTGACTACAAACACATAAAATGATGCACATTGTCAAATAATGAAGTTTAGCCCGCCTAATACAAATGATAGTCCCAAATATACAGCTGCAAGCACAGGCCTTATTTAACCTAAAGTTGTGGTTATTCATCCTAAGAAGCATGTTACTGCTTGTGCTCCTACTTATACTAATTGGTGTCTGTTCATTTTTATCTTTATTCTCCTCCCGTGTGTGAAAAACAGCTTGAATGCTTTCAGAAAACATTAACTTTTAGCCTTGAAGAAACCAGGGCTTTGGCTTTTCATTGGCCTATAATCAGCTTGTCTTCATGGAAATATTAGAAAAAATGTAGCCCTCAGCTGCAGGTTTCTAATGATGTACTGAAACATTTATTGCTAAAGGAAAACGTTTCATTACTTTTATGTTTTACTCAGTTTTCATAAAATAACCATTGTTACTTTTCTGAGCTCTTAAGTGTATCATTAGCATTGCTCATCTAATCCTGAGTTGTAGTCACTTTTCAAACTTAACACAAAAAGCCAGCCTTGGCCAGTTGTGTGAGTTGTAAATAGAGCTTGTGGAAATTATCCCAGCCCCCCCTCAGTATTTTACATTTCACAGTCAGCCATCTTAGCCTTGGGACAGGTGGAAGTGTTGAAGCTTGAAAACAAAGCATTTGGACTATACCTTGCATCCAGGGAAGTACATTTAAACTATGTTTAAAAGACTGCACTTGTCTTACTATTTAAATCTGCTTTTTGTGTGTTGTGTTTACTCTTTATCTGATGTTAAAGCTATTAATGTAAGTTACTTGTATAGTCTGCTTTCCAAATGGTTTCGGAGCTGTGCCTAGGGGTTCTGAATGGGCTCTCATTTTATTGCATTTTTACTATTGCTCTTCAGGATTTTCTCCACCCACCCATTTCCTGTTGTGCTTTTAAACATGCAGGTTTTTGATCAGCCTGCCCCTACTGTATATCTGGCCTTGGAAGTCACTCCCTGTTTCATTTTTTGTATACCTGTCTCTAGAAGCTCCTCCCAGTCTTATTTCCTCTCTTCGGCTTACTGGTAAATGACAAAAGAAACCAGGAAGACCCTTCCCTTTGACTGTTAGTGTACTTTGAAATCATCTTAAAGTATGTGTATTCCTCACTGCTGGCTTGCCTGCATTTGAATCACCTTGTAATCACTTGCAGCTAGTTAGATTTATTTCTGTTACCTTTTCACTTGTGGCTAACTATAGTGTATTTTCACATCAAGAAGACTTGGAATGCAATTCTACTGGCAGTAAAAAAGCAGGCCTTGGTGTGAGAATTTCTTGTTGTTGCTAGTTAGTACCTTTTTTATTTTTTATTTTATTTGCAGTTGTTTAACCAGGATAGTCCATTGGGCCAATAAGAACCCGTTTTCAATGGAGTCCTGGGGAGAAAAGCTCCTACACAAAGGTTATCGTAGTTTACAGATTAAATCTTTTGTGGTTCTAAGACAAAACAAAAATTACAGCAGTTACAATAAAATTAATAGGTTACATTTAGTAGAAAACAAAACATTGCTTTAGTAAATATATAGTTTTTTGAGATGAAATAGTACAATTTGAGAATTATAGGAAGTTATTTACAATAGGCTTAGTATTTGCTAGATGCAAATATGAAGTTGGTGTCTGGAATATATGAGATAGTTGCCTGTAGGAAGTGGAGAATAGACTATGAGGGGTGGGAGCAGGAGCATTCCCATGTGGATGTTAGATGTGAGTGCAATGCTTTTTTAAAGGCAGGGAGGTTGGTGGTGGTACAGATGGAGAGAGGGAGGGAGTTCCATAGGCATGCCAGGGCAAAGGACAGGAGGTTTTGTCCTGGAGAGCGAAGGGGTTTGTACAGTTCTATTAGGTTTTGGTTGCTAGATCTTAGGAGTCTTTCTGGGTGGTGCATTTTAAAGGTAGAGGAAAGGGAGGGACAGAGGGAGAGGTGAAAAATGAGTTTGTGTGCATAAGTAAGCTGAGTATAGGAGAGATAGTTGGGAAGCTCTAGCCAGTTTAGTTTGTGGAGGGATGCACAGTGATGGGTTGATGATTTGTGGCTAGAGGCAAATTTGACAATTTTATTATAACAAGAGGACAGTTTTGTCTTGAGAGATGATTGTAGGTTTGTTAGGAGACGGGCACCATAAAGGAGGGAAGGGATGAGAAATGTAGTAGAGAGAGTAAACTTAGTAGATGCAATGAGGTATCGATTGTGTCGGTAGAGCATACCAAGTTTTTGGTGGGGTTTTTTATGTTTAGTTGTAGATGGGAATTGAATTTAAGCTGGCCATCGATCTGGACACCTAGTAGTTTGGTTTCATATACCAGTTCAAGAGGTGTGTTATTCTGGCTGGTGATGGAGAATAGATTTCTATCAATGATGTTGGTTTTAGAGGGGGTAAATACCATAAGTTTGGTTTTTGATGCATTGAGTGCTAAATGACTGTCTTTCATCCACTGTTCTGTGGTAGAGAAGGCATCTTGAGTCAGCTTTAAGAGAGAGTGGGGATGGATGTAGCAGTACAGATAATTGTTGAATCGTCTGCATATTGAATAAGGTTAGTGTAAGGGATTGAGCGGAAGAAATCATTTATGAATATATTGAAGAGGAGGGGACCCAGTATGGAACCCTGGGGGACACCAGTGGGGGTGTTAAGGAAAGAGGAGATGTTTTTTTTCCACTTAACAGCTTGTTGCCTGTTAGAGATGTAGCTGGTGAACCAGTTGAGAGAGGGAGGGGATAGGTATAGGTTGGACAGTTTAGTAAGGAGAAGGTTGTAAGAGATAGTATCGAAGGCCTTAGAAAGGTCAAGTAAGAGGGTAGAGACAGTAAAACCAGAATCCCTAGCTTTATTCACAGTTTCCAGGAAGGATAGGAGGGCAGTCATAGTGCTGTGACTGGGTCTGAATCTGTGTTGGGTGGAAGTTAATAAGTTGTTGTCTAAGAGATAGGGAAGGAGTTAAAGATGGATACATTTGTCTAGGAGTTTTGAGAGGGGAGAGAGGATGGTGATGGGACAGAAGTTAGTAATATTGTTATTATTGCCTCCTTTGTGCAGGAGTATGATGTAAGCCTTTTTCCAGAGTTGGGGTACAAGACCTTCTTGGATAGAGTGATTGATTAGGATACTGATAGGGAAGGCAGTGGCATTGGCAGATATGCTGAGGTAAGATGATGGAATGTTATCGGGGGCATTGGTGCATGGTTTTATCTTTTGTAGGAGATTTTTTATGGTAGAAGTAGGAATGGGCTTTATAGAGAAAGGTGGGGGTTGAGATGATAGGGAATGAGAGACTGGAGTTGAAGGGGGTGACGAGAGGAGAAGTAGAAGTAGGGGTGAAGTGTTGTTAGAGAAGGATGAGGTTAGTTTGGAAATAGAGTCTAAGAAAAAAGAGTTGAATTGGGTGGCTAGATCTATATCTAGTGCATTTGGGTCAGGGCTTGGGTTTTCAGTTGTGCTGGGTTTTAGGAGGGTAGTGATACCTTTCCAGAATTTTTATGGATTGGTTTTATGGTTGTTTTGAAGTAAGGAGAAGTAATTCTGTTGGTCTGCTGTGATTAAGCTTTTTGTCTCTGTTGCGAAGTGTTTTGAACTCATTAAGGATGGTAGGAGTTTTGTTTCTTTGGTAACATGCCCAGGCTTTGTCTCTAAGGTGCATAGTAGTTAGTGTGTTTTTTGTTAGCCAGGGGGTGGTTTTGTTTTTTATGGGGGCATAACTATCTAGCAGTTTTAGGAAACTTGCATTAAAGTGTGCAACAGCATTATCCAAGGATAGAGTTTTTAGAGGGTTCCAGTTAAGTGATTTTAGGGATTCAGAGAAGGCTTTTGGGTTGAAGTTCTTTAGGTAGCGAGTGGTGATGTAATTATGAGTTACTTTTAAGGGAGAAGAAAGACGCCTAGCAAAGATGGGAAGGTGGTCGCTGAGGGAATCAGGAAGAGTTCCACTATCAGGCTAGTAGTGTGAGAGACTAAGATCCAGTCTAGGGTGCCTTTAGAGGGCCTGGTAGAGGAATTGATGAGCTGAGAGTAATTATATAGGTTGATATTTGTGGGGTGTGTAGGAGACTGAATGGAGGCCCAATTAATGTTTGTGTCTCCCAAGATAATTGTTTCATTACTGTCATTACTGATATTGGTAGAAAGCCAGGAGAGGATATCCTCAAGTACCGAGATATTGTCTCCAGGGGGGAATGTAAAGGGAGGCTATGCATATGTGTTTGTGTTTATTTAACTGAAATAGAGCCAGTATTAGTTCTGCATTGGTGAAGTGGGGAACGGGTTTATTATAGGGAGTAATGGATAGGGAGGATGAATAGAGTAGAGCTACTCCACCACCCTTTTTGTGGGTCCTGTCATTTCTGATGATGAAGTACTTAGGTGGTACTATTTCAGCATCTTTTATATGTGGTTTTAACCAGGTTTCAGAGATAGCTAAGATGTCAGGTTTGTTGTGGAGAAGCCAGGCGTGCAGGTTGGGAATTTTGTTAGTTATGCTTTGGGCATTTAGAGAAACTAGTAGGATGGATTTAGATATAGAGGAGGGGGTATTTGGGCCGGGGTTAGGGTGTATATCACCAGACAGAAGTATGGATGTTAGATGTTGGATTATACTGAAAATTTGTTTAGATTGCTTTGTTTCTATGTTGTGTATTGTTAGATTTGTGAGGGATTTGGAGGTTAGAAGGGGGCTAGAGATTTTATAAGGAGTGATTAATTTGTAGTGAAAAAATAGATGGTTGTTACTGGGATACAGGCCAGGGGATATTGAGATAAATGACTGTAAGTGTGTTGTGGGGAGTGAGTTGGTTCTATGAAGGAGTGGTGAGTAGGTTATGGTGCTGGGTTGGGTAAGACAGTGGAAGTAAGTAAGGTTCAGAAGAAGTAATAGTTGCATTGAGAAGGATGTATGTTTTGTAAGCATGTTGAGGCTATGAGAAAGTAGATATATGGTGTTGAGAAAGGTGTAGGAGTAGGAATTGCCTTATTAAAATGGAAGGGAAAGGTGGGGTGATAGATGGTGAGTAGGGGAGGGAGAAGGAAGAGGATGGTGGTGAAAGGGGTGGAGTTTAATAGGTAGAAACAAAGTAGGAGTGGTTAAGTGAGTATAGGTTCAGAGGCACTGGGGGTGGGTGGGAATTGGGGGTAGGGTAGGGGAGCGGAGTGAGCCCACAGGGCGAACACAGCAGGCAGAGCCAGAAGGAAGTGAAACCTGTAGAACCTATCAGAGATTGTAACTCAGAATTAATAAGGGCTGCAGTTCAAGAGTTAATGAGGGTAGTATGGACAAGGTATATGAGGTTGTTAAAGTCCTGGGAAGTAGAGGGGGTTAGTTAGATTTTAGGGTAGTAGAGCAGAAGTAAAATAGCTGATAGAGTTTGTAGATAGAGAATAGCTGTTAATTTATGGTGGAGGTTTGGAGGGGAGAGACTGGGCAAGCGTCTGCAGGGATGCTTAACCTACTGATAAATAGCTGAAACTGTAGGTGGTGCTAAGGAAGGAATAGACTAGGTAAGCATCTATAAGGTGTATGCTGCCACCTAGTGGTAAGGAGAGTGTGGACAAAAGTGAGGGAAGAGTCTTTATTCACTTATAGATTGGGTCTAGGAAACACTGAGAAAGACTGGAGGGTGGAGAGTGATAAACAGGCTGTGGTAGGCTACTATCACGCACACGGAGGTCAGAACAGTACAGACTTTGTAAAAGGATGATTACTTTTCACTTTTGTCTAACCAAAGTGTGTTTACATTAAGAAGAATAAGACTGTTATTCTAGTAGCAGTAATAAGGTAGCCTGGTCTGTCCAAGTTGGGAAACATACAAGGAGGCTTAAAGTGAGATGGTTTCATCAGTCAGAGGGCTTTTTAGTGAGTTAGTAATTTTGGTTGTAATCTGCACTTGAGAGTTAAATTTGCTTTGGTTTTATGTGACAAAGTTCCAGAATCATCCATCTTGTGGCAGAAGGTGTTTACCTAGTCTCTCAGAGTTGGGAAGCACTCAAGGGAGCTCAAACTGTAGTGGTTTCTTGGCCAGACTGCATAAGAGTTAGTTTTCAGCTTTTTTCTGTCTGCTATAAATTAGGCACATTTGCATGGAACTGTTCACTGAGCAGTAGTGGTTAGTAGTACACTGTATAGTAACAAACATATAAATCTAGTACTTAGTACTTTAACCTGTAGCACACAAATGTTTTGCATGGAGATCAGATTATGGCAGCTAGTTAGTGCATCAAGCAGCACTAATATCAGGTCATAGCACATCTAGTCTGAACCCTAGAAACCACTCAGGTGACCCCTGTAAAACCAAGTCCCTAAATCATAATATCCTAACACTAATGCAGGTCCTGACAACATTGATATGCAATTTCCTACTGTCTCCTTGGGCAGATTGGTATGTATGGGCATTCTGAGACAATGTAACATTTGTCTCATTTATTTAGACAACCTTTTAAGCCTTAAAGAAACTAACACAGTATGCAAGAGATGTACATACATAACTTCCTTGGAGGCAAAAATCTTGCTTGCAAACAAAGGTTGTCAAAAACACACACACTAAATTTCTCACACACACACACACACACACACACACACACACACACACACACACCCTTCTATGCTGAGGTGCTTAAAAGAAACCTTTCCAAACCTCAAAATCTTCCAAAGCCATTAAATAGCAACACTGATCCACAGCAATCACTAAAGCACACACCAAAAGCAGCACCTAATGCCACACATGACTACACTGAATGATCCCCCAAGAACAAAGCCCATACTGCAAGCAAACACTTTACCTAGTACTCCCTTCATAGGGGATTTTATTGTACAACACACCAATGCCCTTCTCACTAGACTGGGCAAGGAAAAGATAATGGTTACTTGCTTATTTGGAGCTATGATTTTCAGTATAGTCATTGCACCACAGGTACCAAAATGATTCCATCATAGTCCACGTGGGTGTAAATGACTTGAGATGTACCTCACTGGACTATATGAAAAGAGGCATTATGGATTTCTCTGAATATGTGTCACAGACAGCTATATGCGGTGCACTCAGCAGCATTCTACCTACTCCAAGGATGATGCCACAGTACGAACAGAAAATGATTGATTTTAATATTTGGCTTAGTTTCTGGTCTCACTCCAGAGGAATCCAATATCTATCAGCATGGGAGTAGATGGTTAACGGACCACATTGTTTTGCCAAGGATTATCTGTACCTACCCTCCCTGGGCTTTCAGATATTAAATAAAATGTTATCCACCCTCTTAGAAACTTTTTTTAGGCAATGTCAAAATGACAAAACTATCAACATAGCCAAAAAAAAAAAAACTCAAAGAAACCTTAAGGTGTCACTGCTCAATGGTATGAGCCTAAAGTCCACACCCTACAAGCTCTCCTCACTCTGGCAAATGTAGACATCTGTGCTGTTATTAAGACTTGGTTTAAAGCCACAGAAAGTACTGTGGCAGTGCAAGGCTTCAGTGCCTTCAACCCATTTACACTAACATCAGCACAGACAGGGGCTAAAGGTGGAGGTTGTTTGATCTATGCTAGCAACAAATACAACTCCACTTTGGGTAAACAAGATAGTGCCCTGGAATTGATCCATATCCAGGTCTCCATGAATCCTTTACCATGTCCTGGCAGTTACAGGTCACCTTCCATGACCCATGAAGCTCGCAAGTCTTACCTAGACATACTAGAGGAACTCATCATCCAACCAAATACCCTATTCATGGGAGACTTTAATTACCCCTCTATAGACTGGAAAATGTGCCTACAGGCATGGCAAGTTTATCAATCCAAATACCCTGGACCAGATAGTGCTCTCTCCAACCAGAGGATCAAACATATTGGACCTAGTATTCACCAACATGGGAGAACTCTGTATCCCCCTGTGTTACATCTTCATTGATGAGTTCAGACCACAAAGCTGTCTTTCTGGAAATAAAAATGAACCCTGGAAAACCCAACTAAACCTGTAACAGTTAGGAACTTTTCTAAAACAAACTGCGTCCTATTAAGCGACAGTTTTTTCAAAACTCATGGCTCTCCCAAACCCTGAGAACATAGCTACCTATGCAGAATTATTTAGAGAAACCCAATACAAAGATGTAAATGACTGCATTGAGGCTGTTGTACCTACCATAAGTAAGCCCAGACTGAACACTAAAAACAAACTCCACTGGTAAATCCTTACCCTAACAAATATAACAAAAGAAAAATGTCATGGCCCAAATCAGAAAGAGGAAGTTTAATAGAGACAAGAGCTCTCTGATTCAACTAAACAAAAAACTCAGAGGCCTGATAAAGTCCAGCAAAGCAAATTATGAGGTCAGAATAGCCTCCCAAGCTAAGGGCAATCACAAGGACTTATCCATCAATGGCAGGAACCTTAAAGTTATCAACAGTGTGCAGAACTGGTGGAAAATGGCACTACCTTCATTGACCAGGGAGACAGAGAATCTACTGGCTGATAAATTTAGCTCTAACTTCACCCCCCAACCCCCGCTTCCCCTTGTGAAATCCCTTTCAGCATATTCCCCCAACTATTGACAGGGAGCAGGTCCTGGTGGTGTTATTAAGGCCAAAAGCACTGCTTCAGTGGACCCCGACAGTATCTGCGGTTGTTTCCTAAATAGCCTAAAACATGAACCTACCAGGACCACTTGAGGACCTCTTCACCGACAGCCTCTCAGAAGGTTACATGCCAGGTCAATGGAGATCCACAATGATCATCCATCTTAATAAGGGTGGACCATCAACTGGTCCCAGGAACTACAGACCTCTGAGAGGAAGAGATCTGGACAAAGCCATAAAGAATGAGGGGGCCCAAAAATACAGACACTTTCTAAATATTGCTCTTGCAAACTTAGAAAGTTGATAAAATAACAGGTTTTGTATTAGCATGAATTGTCCGTATGCTATGAAGTTTGAAACCCAAATGTCTGTCATTATTTTCTGACTTCAATTCTCAATGATTTGCCAGAAAGCCACAATTTTATGAGAAACAGACCAAAAATATGAGACAAAAATCAGGACATTCTATGAAAATCTGTTCACTTGAGAGGTATGCTACAGACCCATTGTCTAGCAAGTCTAATATGCAAAACCATGTAATGAATTATCATGGGAATGATGAAGAAGGACATTGACAACCTAAAGACTGGACCCATCTCAGTTTGGCTTTGTTAAGTGATCTTGCCTACGCAACCTGGTAGACTTCTTTGAGATGGACACCAAGGCTATGGATGAGGAAAAAATGGAGCATACTGCCTACCTTGACCTGGCCAAGGCATTTTATATAATATCCCACTTTGGTATTATTGACAAACTCTGAAAACTAGACATAAATTCCTACATAACATGCTGGATTGCTCACAGATAGGACACAAAAAGTGGATTGGTGAGACCACCTTCACCAGGAGACCAGCCACCAGCAGAGCACACCAGGGCTGTAAGTTGGGCCTGCTCCAGTCTGACATCTACTTCTCAGAAGTCAAGGCTAATGTTAAAGGCCTCTGGCTCACCAAGTTCACAGATGACTGTAAATTAGAGCGATCATAGAATTCTTCCCCTTCAACACCAACATCCTACAAGAGGGGTTAACATAAACAAATGACAGATGGAAAAGTCATGGATTAAAACTCATGAAGAAATATGTCACAGTGCCCTTTGGGAAATCATCCACCCAAACAAATTATTCCATTGATGAAAGACTCCTAAGAGTTGACCTGGTAGTTAGGGATCTGGGAACATATGTAGACAGTAATCTAGCCTTCAACCAACATGTAGCCAAAATAGTAAGAAAATCATTCTATATCACCCAACTCATAAGCAAAGGATACGGCCTTCAGGTCCAAGGAAGTTATAGTACCATTCTTCACAGCCATCATCAGACACATTATTGAGTAAAATGTCCCCTTTGGCTTGTATTTAATCTGGCACTTGCAACAGTTGGAATGCCCTCAAAAGTTCCTCACCAGGAGACTCCATCCAGTATATGAATACCCTCTCCTACACAGATTGCCCTAAGGCCCTATCTTTGCACTCAGTCTCCTATAGGTTACTGAGAAGCGATGTATGCCAGGAACATAAGGCATCCTCATATCCAGCTGTGATGGATCTCTTGCACATCCACAAAACAAACAGCACCAGAAACACTAGAATGAAGGACTTGAACTTTGCCTGCAACATAGAATATGCTGGAGAGACCAATCTGTGTCTCAAAGGATCCCCATGCTATGGAATAAGCTCCCTATATACATGAAGCAGAGTTCATGACTCTATTCAAAAAAAAAAAAAAACCTTGATCATTTCATGGAAAAACACAAATTCATCCCCAGTCTGGCCTCTATGTCTCTGATGAACATAGGTCAACAGTAAGTCAATTAATCTACAACTAACATAGTCCTCCCCCCACATAACCCTCAGCTATTACCTTACTTACATACCCTACCATATAGCTGTCCAAGGAACTTGGGGGGACTGGATTGGGTTGCACAGCTAGGCTTGTAAAGATCCTGGTGGTTATTAGCCTGCTATAAACCTAAGACCCTGTGAAACTAAGAGTGCAGTTAACGATTTGGAAAGGCTGACCAAGTTGGCTGAAACGTGGCAGGTGAGCTTTAATGTATTCAAATGCACTTATGCACAAGTAGCTGGGTGTGGGAATGGAAGTAACAGTAAGAGGGTGTCAATATGATCCAGTGGTATTGAACACCTCTTCAGAAGACCAAAAAGATTAAAGAGCACAGTGGTAAGAGTAAGAATGCATAGGCTCTAGAAGTAAAGAAGTAATGCTTCTACTCTACTGGGCCCTGGACATGTCATACCTTGAGTACTACACTATGTGTGCTTCTGGAGACTATAAAAAAAGAAACAGAGCAGAAATGATACAATCAGCATCTAGAGTTGTTGGTGATCTTCCCACCAAAGACCAGAAAAGAAAAGAAAGAGGAAACATGACACAGGTGCACAAGATCATATCAGAGAGATGTGAAGGTGTTTTCTGAGCAAGAAGGACAGAGAGGGGAGAAGAAGCACAGGAAGCTGATTGCAAGGGCCTACCATTCCAACAGATGGCTTTGAACCCAAGGAATGGACTCCTGAATAAGTGGTGGAAGGAGAATTTGCAGGGGCATTTAAGAGGACCATTAGATAGGTATAGGTGAGGGAGAAGGTAGGGATGGACAGGAAGCAGAGTATTAAATGAGTTGCTTCTCTGAATTGTGACAGACAATAATATAATATCAAAAAATATAAAGGGCGATTTCCAGCAATAAAAGAATGAATTGATAACATTGTTCATACAAATTTAATTTGTTTTCACAGGGGATGTTCATCCCTGTTAACCCACCATGGGGATGTATCCTAAACACCCATGCTAGCTATATACTACTCACTGTACCTCAGAGGAGGAGAAATATTCCTAGCTATTGCAACTTCAAAATTAAAAATATATTCTCTTCATTCACTTTTACAAGCTTCAAATTCAGAGGATCAAAGCTAAGGCAGTCCTCGGAATACAGACAGAGATCCTGTTAAAATCACTTTAAGGGCAACATATAGAGGCTTACAGTTTTTCTTCTGCTATCAAACAAATATAACTTAAAATCTCCTTTGAAGTCCCCTCAACTTTCAGCAAAGAAAATGTGAACCAGGAGGCTGTAATCCTGACTAAGACAGCAAAAAGTATAATTAATTTTTTAGTAAGGGTTTCTTTAAAGAAAACATGAAGCAGGAGGTTTTAATCCTGTCTAAAACAGTAAAAGTTATTATTGACCTTACTAAGGGTTTTAACTTGGATGAACATTTAGTTCAGCTGAATTTTTGCTTCAGGATGTACCACATTGATAGTTACCTAATTAACAGTTTAGCGTGGGATGATTAATATTCCCTAGAACTTTCTGCTCGGCTCTTTTCTCTTCCTCTCATACTTCACCTATATAACTATGCAGTGAAATTCAAGAGGCATTTTTTTTATGTCTGCAACACCATACGTTTCCATGCTGGTCCTGACTTCACATCTCTCACTGAATCTTAAAAAATTAGTCTAGGATAATCCAATGCTTTTAACAACAAAAAGATAAAATGCATCCTTTTCTCAACCCCCCCCCCCCACACACACACACACACATGCGCTTCATTTATAGGTATGTAACTGCTGATGTCTGGGGGAGAATATATGAGTTAAATGAGAAAATGTTTCTAAATAATTTGGATCCCTATATCTCAGATTATTCAGGACTGCATGGTAGGTGTGCATTAAATACCTGATCCTGTCTCTCAGAAACAGCATGCCTTCACCTCAGCTTTCAACACTGTTATACTGCTTACAATAGTTTACTAAAAAGTAATCCATTTCAGTAGTCACTTGCCTTGCTGCCACTGTCAGTACTCTGGCCCTTAATACTGTCCTCTTCTCCAGCATTGAAAGTAACATTTATCTATTCTCTGTCTGCCTTGCTATCTGCCCATCCTGCACACTTGCACATGGGATCATCTTTAAATTCAAAACCTCTCTCTTGCTTGCTACAGTTAGTATTAACAACTCTTAACCCTAGTCTTATTACAACCACAGAGATACATACTTCATATGTAAGGTTTGCCTTACCTATCCTGTTTTCCATTTTTATTTCACCTCCCTTCACTACTCTTAAAATGGCTCCACTATTGTCTCAGAGTTCATATCAAACATAGTAATATGGCAATTCATCTAGTCACTAAGTGGTCAATTCATATTTTACTCACAGTGTGGATGTTGCTTGGCCGAAAGGGCATAGCTAGAATGACTAAAGTAGATGGCACCCCCACTGAAGATAAAAAATATAAAACTACCCAGACCCCAACATGGCATAATGCTATTACATAGTGACATTATTTTAAGAGGAAATGCTTTCCCTTTTTAAATGAATTACATTGTATGATATGGACTCCATTCCTGTTCCATCTGTCCGTACTGATGTGAATCACTGGGGGGGGGGGGGGGGGTGGACTTTAAACATACCATGCATGCACATGCCTTGAATATGCTGACTGATTCCCAATACAGTGGTATAGTATAGTTGCTGCTATAGTAAGCATGGCATCAAGATGTAGATGCTAGGAAGTTATTTAATAAAAGGATAGACATGGCTTGAAAACATATACTTAGGTGATTTCTAAAAGAACTATAACAATTAATGTAGTAATTTGCAGAGGACTTATTAAACAAAAGCACATTACAAGAGTTTCTCCAGTGAGTAGTAGGAACAATAGTAAGAGTAATTTCTGTTTTGGTATACACACTGATCTGTGTTTTATTGGGGTTACCAAACACTTTGGTCAAATACTTTAAATTTTACCAATTGCACTTCAGCAGAAGTTAAAATTTCCCCACTATAAATAACTGTTTCTTAACCTGACTCTTATTCTTCCCTTTCCCCATCCCACGTCATACTTCTGTGGTTTGCATCTGCCTTTGTGACCTACTAACAGACTATAATATGTACCATAGTTTACATTATATTACAGCTGTGTTCACTGTTATTGCCAAAGTATTTAGTTTGTTACTATGTTTTTCAGTTCTGCCATGAAGCATTTCTAAAATAGTCTAGTAGTCCTTGATAGGACATAATTGTTTCTTGATGACATAAACTGTAATGGGTTTGAACTAGAGGACCTGAAGGGTTAAGATGTTTAAGGTTGTATGGTGGTGCATCTCTGAATAGTCTGGAGGCTAGTGAGGAGAAGGTATCATTCTTAGTAAGCTAAATAGTGGAGAGGTAATTAGAAAGTTAGCATATTATTTTACAGGTAGCCAGTTAGCCTTTTAATTGGTTTTGCAGTAGTCATTTCTTGGGGAGAGAGTGATAAGTCTACAAATGGCAATGAGATGGACTGAATGGTGGATACATTTATTTTAGAGGTTTGCAGCGAGACAGTATTCTAGCTGAGCCAGTAAGACACCTTTACTTATGGTATTTCTACAAGGTCTTGATAGAAAATGGGAAATACAATTAGCCTAGAATAGGAGAGAGTTCATTTTTTGTGTGGGTAGTTTAGGTAGAGTTGAAAATTTAAGAAGACGTCAAACCAAATCCCTAGTTATTTGAATGAAGTGACATTTTCTGTAGTGTTATTAAGATGATCAAGGATTTAAGAGCAGAATAGGACCATGTCATCAGCATAAAGCTGGACAGGAATAGTCAAAAGAAAGTTTGTTAACGTAGCTAGACAAGAGAAGCACAGCCAGAATAGATCCTTGGGGGCACCTTTCTGCAGAATGACTGATGCAGAGGTCAATAAATTGAAATTCACTGAGAAGTGGCAGTTAGAGAGGTTTGAACCAGGGTAGTATGTCATCACTAGTGCTTCTTTCAGTGAGATCGTTTAGTAGAACTGAGTTATCAACAAGATCAAAGTCTCTGGTGAGGTCAATAACAATGGCTCTGGTAATTAGACCTTTGTCCATTTCAAGAAGAATGTTGTCGCTAAGTGTCCAGATAGTTGTGGACCTACTGTGGCAAGAACAAAAGCCATGCTTTTTTTGAGAGAGAAGATGGTATTGGTTGATATATTGAGCAAGTTGAAAGTAAAGTAATTTTCCCGGAATCTTTCCTAGGGTATGAAGAATAGAATGGGCCACAAGTCTGATAGATTGGAAGGACTAGATTTCTTAGAGAGATTTTACAATGTCATTTTTCCAGATATTAGGCATATGTTGTATAATACAAAAGTTGTAGATGTATTTTAATGGGATTTTGATGCTGTCAAGTAAACCATGTGTGAAGGTTGTCTGTACCAGGGGGCTCTCAAGTTTAATCTGTTCCAACAGAGAGTAGAGGTCTTGGATATGATAGTTCTGAAGCAGAGTGACAACATCTATGGAGGGAAGAAGGAAGTGACAGATGCAGTTTGTAACTGGCTAGTGAAAGGGATGGGAAGGTTGCTAGCTATTCATGTGTAGGTTCCTAGTTTACAGTTGTATTCTTTGTTTTATCTTCATTACTGCTGTATCCCAAAAAGGCATGAAATTGTCTTAAAAAGTTCCTCAACACTAAAATGTCCTTTTTCCTGGATTTTTTCAACTCCAAAATAATTTCATCTTGTAAATTAGGCTTCTTTTCTTGACTGTGATGGCATTTATAACCTTCAATTTTGAGCCCCTAATTTTCTTTGCCACTGGTTCTAAATAAAAAGCAAATTACAAAAGGAAACAAGGATGCCCCTGCCTTGTTCCTCCCACCTTAATTCTTTCATATATCCACCCAATTAGCCCTAGGATTCTATCGGAGAATTCCAATGCTGCCATTGCCCTACTAATAAAATCTCTGCTGATGCTATCAAATTCTTTCTCTACTTAAAGATCCATCAACAATAGCAATGTTTTCTTACATTCTCCTTCCCTCTGGATCATCTTTGTTATCAATTTCAAATGTTTCTTACTATCCATAAAAACCACATTGATCTATATTAATGAATATTGGCAACACCTTTGCTGTTCTCTTAGCTAGTATAGGTATAAATGTTTTATAATAATTTCGAAATTTTGAAATGAGTCTATATAATTAATTGTTTATAAGTAAAAACAGGTGGTAATGAGAAAAAAATCGGCTAGTAACTTTCCAGATTCATAAAAAGTCTTTGTAATTTTTTTCTTTTTTTTTTCTTTGTCAAAACATATGCTCAGACTTCACATGGTTAACTGTCTGTACCTGTAGACTCTTGTATCACACTGACAGAATTTGCTAATTAGTAAAGAAAGCTAATGACTTTTCAAATACAACAAAACTACCAGCTTCCTTTCATCATTTTCTCTTATTTTTAAGCCTATTTGTGTAAAAAACTTTGTCTATAGCTTAAACCAAAGATATTACTCTAGACTTCCACCACTGTAAAAAACAGAGGAAATTATTATCTTAATCCACATGCAATGTGATCAGTACTCACCCACTGCAGCAGACAAGGATCACAACATAACATTACATTAACTTTAACTTGCATCTTTCTAGCCTTTCTTACTTTGTTAGAGTGTAAAGCCTGGATACATTAAGGGAAAATACTTCCTTGCTTTAATATCTTTCATATATACTGCTGTTATTGATAAGACACCACTACCTCACATTTAAAAACAACATTGACTGCACACTATGCAGAACTGCTTTACAAAACACTATGTGATTTATATCATGAGCTTTTTATACAAATATTAACAAGAAAAACAATCAGTTTTACTTATGATTACTTAAGTCCCTTCAGTATCATTCTTAACCATTAATAACATAAAGTGGGGTAAATGCTTTACAATTCACCCACCATTTTAAAACACAGGCAACAAAATTTCAATCCTTCTCATACACTTTTTGCAGTGCCACATTTCACATATTCAAGCCTATATTCAATGGAATTGATGCTTTACAAGCTCCCATTTATTCACTAATTCACAATGTTGCTGGTCATTTTCCAGATAATGTCCATCTCCAAACACCAGTCTCTGGTTCAAGTCCAAAGTAGTTCTGATTCTTCTAGTTAGAAACTGCTTTTTGGTCACTAATGCATTTCCTTTGGAACAAAATAAAGGGTTTCACTGGCAATGTCTTTCTATGAGCTTTGTTATTTTCAGAAGAATGAGAATGAGTCCCCTTCTGCTTGCTGGCTCCCTCTTTTTTAGCTAAACTTTATTATTCCCTCCTTAGCTTGTTCTGTATTCAAAATGTCTTTGATCTTCCAGGAAAAAAAATATTCTGAAGGCAGCTAGGTACAGCCTCTTGAATTTTGTACCTGCTTCTTGACATTCCTTAATTGTTGTGATAAAGTTCTTCTCTTGTGTCTGATATATAGTGAATAATTATTTTCCACAAACAATCTGCATTCCCAGTTTTTATTACATTTCCTTTCTGCTACAATTGTGTCAGCAGCAACTATTTCTACTGGTATGATTGCATATTTTGTAATATAGCTCTTCATTTTTCGTTCTTGCATGGACAGGTTTGGAGCATGCACACGGTGTGCCCTTTCAGTTTACAATTCTTGCTGTGTCAGTTGCTGTCATAAAATTAATACAGTCTATTCCTTCCAGTTTCTCTGGTACAGCAGAAAATCTCAGATTTTGTCTAGACGGTCTGTCTTCTCTCTCTGCTATTTTTTTTAAACCAATCTTCTTCAGAAGCCTCATGTTCAGCCAGCCTTTTCTTCATTTCAACCTCTGATTTTTGATGAGTAGTTTTTATCAGCTCGTCTTTATAACTATTTCAAGCTTCTTTTCCTTGCCAGCCTTTTGTTGTTTGATTATTACATATTTTATACTCCTCTGAGTATATTTGGTTTATTTTTACCTCTAAATAACTGGGTTATACCTCCTGTAACAAAGCTTAAACTTTAACTGCTTTTTGCTGAAATGGTTCTTTCCAGACAGTGCTTGTTTTATTCTCATTTTTAGTTGATTTTGTGCTACTTTTTCCAATGTTTTCTTTGTCATCCACACAATACAGTTACTAGATAACAACTGAATTTTACCCAGATTGATAGCTTTTACTGTTTTTTTTTTTTTTTTTTTTCATAGTTGCAGTTTTCACACTGGGAGAGCTTTAATTAACCTGTAGATCAGTGTACGACCATCTTGGAAGCCCACAAGATACACAGTGTTATCCTTATGAGGGCATTTTGTAGAAAGAGGATAACTTTATAGTTTTTTTGACAATTGGAATCTACAGCTTATTCATTTAAAGTGTAAGCTGGATAAGTGATAAGGTCATATTTCCCAACAAAATCTATGTTATACTACTGTCTAAGGTAGAGTTCAATATATATGAAATGGAGGTTATTATGTATTCATAACAGGCAGTGAGATGAAAACAACAAAAAGGTTCAAATAAATTAAAAGTACCAAGTCATCCATATACTCTGTTCTCCTATTGAAGATGTTTGGAATGTAGAAAAGGCAGCTGTATAGCATATAGTTGAGTGCCAAGAAAGTTGAATCCTGACTACAAAAAAAAAAAAACATTGACGATGAAAGCTCCAGTGAGTAAATCACCAGAAACAACCATATCGACCAAATGAACTATTCACTAAGTGATTATTAATATCACTTGATGCAAAAAGAATTACAACATCCCCAGAACTTACTTAAATATACTAACTCTATGATTACACACACATGGGAAACAGTTACTAATATACAGTATTTTTCCACCTTCTCAATGATTGCTTAACAAACAGTGAAATTATTAATCAAAAGCTGCGATCACCAGCAGTACATGGCATGATGGGCATTTGATACGTTGAGCTCGGTGAACTGTTGTTCACTCAGATTTATGTTGATTCTCAGAAGCTAATTTCAGTGCTGAAACTACCTTTAATGAACATTACAACAATTTAGGGGACACCACCATACTCCCTGGACTTATATACACCAACTCCAAGGTTGCACAATAGAATAGATAAAAAAGCTCCACCGTCGGCAAAAAGAGTTTCCACGAACAGCACTCATTCTTCTTGTTTTCACCAAAACTGTAGTCAACCAAATATATTCCTCACTGAGTGCCCCACTCCTGACAGCTGTGGTCCTGTGCTTCCTACCTATGTATATATATATATATATATATATATATATATATATATATATATATATATATATATATATATTTATATATATATATATATATATACATATATCACTCTATATTCAGAATAAACAATGACCAGTAGATCACAGGGGAGGGCTACTTCAGCTGTGAACTTATATGATGAAGTTGAAAATCCTCAAGACTAGTTAAACTAATCTAGAAATATGGTTATTTTGAAACCAGTAATCCATCAAGTACATAGCTAGATAATCATGTTTCCATCCTCGATACCAGTAGTTATACTGGAGCTGGTGTTTCAAATATCTGTTTTTCCAAGTGAAAGTGATAAATTTCCGGTAGATTATGAAGAAGTGTGTTTTGCTAGTCTCTGTCATGGACACTGAGCACAGTCCTCCTATCTATTTTTTATTGCCCTCTGCTGTAGAGCATTACACGGTGTTGCTCCACCTGGTGTGCTGGTAGTTCTTTGTGTATAGCTGGGCATCTAAGAAGGAGCTGGAGCAGGCTTACTGTGAGAACCTGGTAGGCACAGTGCAGGCAGAAACCCTCAAACCATTTTTCCCTTTCCAAGGAGCACTAAGGTATATCCACCCTAATGCTATGCCTAAGGAACATGTGCTCAGGAATAGCAGTCCTAGCTTCACCCACAGTGCGCTGACTTTATGGTACATCCCTGAGCCTCTCATCTCTATGGCAGTCCTAGCTTCACCTGCATTGTGCCGACATTATGATACATTCCTGAGCCTCTCATCTCTGGTCTCAGGAAGATGAGTCACACAAAGACTCCTCAATCCTATCCAATCAGGTTGGCACTTCAGAAGCCCAAGTCTGTTCTTGAATCTGGGTCTCTGATGTCTCAGATGCACATACAACCTGCCTGCCAGTGGAACTGGCCTGGACAGAATTTTTAGGTAGTCATACTTATGACTTTAAACTTGCTCAAAGGCAACACAATCAGTTGTGTGTCACAGAAGAATTTACAAAAAATGTTTATCAAACTGTGGCACAGATTTTTTTTTTTTTTACAATAAGCCTGTGATTAATTTGAAAAAAATACATAAATGATGTTTTGGTATCGATGAGATCCTTAGTGAAGTGGATGCTCTTACTGCAACTTCTCCTCTTGATAATTCAGTAATTATAGTTAAGCAGTATATGTACCTGGAACGTATGGTTTGACTTACCCCTGTCCTTTAACTACCATGTAGAAACCGGGCTAGATGGCAAGATGAAGGGGGTGGAAATTGAGCTGCATACTTTGTAACCTGCTCACCTTAGAATCCTAAAGCCCTAAACCAGCATAGCTGTCTGTCACAGCCTCAGATGCTTTCCTACTTGCATCTGTTATCTTCATGCTGCATCATCTGAAGTAATGTATTTTTGGTTCACAAGCTAAAAAGACCTTTTGCATAGATTTACAAAGATTATCCAAGCCACATGAAATCAACTGCTTCAGCAGACAAGCAACTAAACTTTTTTCGCTCAAAAGCAAGCTATGAAAACACATTGTGAATCTAAAGATGTCAGTGTTTAAGAAACATGTTTGAGAACTTATCCACTATGTATGTAAGCTGTTTACGATTACTGAATTGTGTTCTGATTTTTTTATTGTCAAATCTTCTGTTATTCTAACATCATTATACTGTATATGTGTTTGCCTATCTGCTATTTTTCTAAGGGGTGGTTTCATGTTTTCATTTGGTTGAATTTTTCTGGATTTACTGTACTTGTGTGCTTGTCTATAATGTATTGCAAGTTGTAATTCTGGAGGATGATCTATGATGTTTGTACTTTTGGCATGGGTTATGACTGAAAGTGGTCTTCAGATTAGCACACTTAAAAATGAATAATAAATAAAACAAGCAAACTAACAACCACACGCTACTTGGTAAGAGACAGTTAACTTGGACCCCGTCTCCTGAAATTTCAGTCAGTCATGGTTGGTCTGTTAGATTTCGGTTTTCAGAGTTTGCATTACTAGTGTCAGACTTTTTAAATAAGGTACTCAAATGAAAAGAAGTGTATTTCTTTAGTGCTTTTTTGTAATGGGTACCAAAGCATTTTACAAATATTTTAACAGTGCTTTGAATAGAAGTGAAATGGCTGAATACACAGGAGATGCCAGTATGAAATATGTTGCCATCACAGTAACCATTTGAAATGTCATTTCCCACTATAGCGAGTCCCAAAACAAAGATGTTTAGTGGCTGAAAAAAAAAAAAAAAAACAGAATTACATGTATTAAGCCCAAGATAGCAATTTCCCAGGGTATTCCCTTTTCTCCAAGGTCTGGTGATCTCAGAGGTAGAATATATAGGTTTGGGGGCTGTGTTTTTTTTTTATGAGACCCATTGTTCCTACTATTATTGGAACTGTCTGAGTATCCTTCTTCCACATTGCCCTTGTTTTCGCCTGCCATAGCTCTCAGTATCATAGCACAAAAATTCTGGGCAAAGCCAAAAATGATGGGAGGACAAAGCCCAAAAATAGGGACAAATTTTAAATATTGCTCTCATGAACATATAAAGTTGCTAGAATAAAAGGTCTTGAATTACCATATGTTTTCTGAATGATATGAAGTCTGAAACTCAAATGCCTGTCTTTTTTAGTGAATTAAGTCCTCACTGATTTGCCACAAAAATCTAGAACACCACAAATTTTATGAGGAAAAGGCAAAAAATATGAAACAAAGTCTGGACAGCTGAGAAGTATGCTGCCTGCAAATCCTGGAACTTGATGACTGTGTCTCTTTCTAAGTAAGGCATTGTAATCAGTGGGTGTAGCAATTTCACTGATCAGTGCTGCTTTTGTTTTCTTTTCATGGACTACTATATCTGTTTTTTGAACTGTTGGTAATGGGTGATCCCACATGGTACAATCTTCATCATTCTCTACAATGCTTTGTGGATCATATTTCCAATGCTTCTCAGCTACTTCGGTATCATAATGTCTGCACAATCCCCAATGCAACAGCCTCATCATTATTCCTTGCAGTACACAGACCCTCTGGGATTAGTGTATCACACCCAGCAACAAGATGTGTAACTGTTTCCAGTTCTCTTTTATAGAACATGCATATATATTTTTCACCCACAAGTTCAATGGACTTCGTAAATCAACGTGAATGTAGTCCACTGTCCTGGGCCACTAATATTAACCTTTAATCTTTTGGTTTAAATTCACTGCTCCTTAACCATTACTGCATCAGATCCTGATCGACACAAGTTGTTTGAGGAGTTTTCTGTACTTGCAACTATATTTATGCCTTTTCCACATTTCTTGCCTTTTCATCTGATTCTTCTTATATATTTTTTTATTTTGTTTTGTTTGGCACATTCAGTTGCTGTCTTATTTTTGTCTACTTCTGGTTTCCATTCCCACTTGACACAGATATGTTTCAACTAAACTAAGTAGAGAAGTTATCTTAGATTTGTTCTCTTCATTTTTCAAAAGTTTTACTATGTTTGGATCTGGAGAGGTCAGCATATATGTATGCAGTTGTACGACTGCAGCTCTATATATATGTAATCAGTTTTGAGGAGGCCCATACCTCCTTTAGAATAAGCAATATATAATTTTGATATATTCTGAATTTTATATATCATTTGATAAGCATGAAGCATTTTTCTTGTGTTCCTGTCCAACTGATCCATTACCTTTTGGGGCCAGTCAGTCACCCCAAAACTGTAAGTTAGAACAGGAAGAGCAAATTGGTTTATAGCTTGGACTTTGTTCCTACATGTCAAGGCTGTTTTCAGTATTAATTTTAGTCTTTTAAAATATTCCTTATTGAGTTTTGTTTGCATTTGCTCATGTTTTATTGTTGATCCTTTATCAGTTCCCAAATATTTATGCACTCCCTCCTGCTCAGGTTCCTTTATATCACATTCCTGTCCCAGATTTGATATTTTCTTGGTGCTGCAGCTTTCTTGCTTTAAATGTTGCTTTTGCACATTTATCAAAACCACAACATTCTTTTATTGTCTGAGAAAAATTTGACCACCTCCAGTTGTGCTTTCATCTCCTCAGCTGATGAACTATAAAGTTTTAAGTCATCCAGAAAAAGGAGATGAAAAGACTTTACACTTTGTTGTTGTCTGGGTACCAAATTGGAACCATGACTTAATCTGTTAAGTAGACAGCTTAATGTGTTAAGAGAAAGAAAAAAGAGTGTCTGTGACAAGGAATCACCGAGGAATATCCCTTTTGAATTTTTATCCCTGGGATAATAATTTGTCCTTTATCATGGCTTAGATACAAAGTGGTTTGCTACTGTTTCATGGTCACTGTAATGTAATCGATCAGTGTAGGGTATATCTTATACATCTTTATCCATAAATGTGGGATGCTGTCAAATGCTCTTTTTGTAATCTGTCTGTACCATACTTAGATTCTTCCCCTTTTTACAGCTCTCCATTATGATTAACAACAAATAACCCTTTGTTCCATATGACTTTCTTTTGTTACCATTTTGTTCTGTTGCCATGATGAGTTTTCTTCCAAATGACTCTAAACATTGTCAGCATTAATTCTAACATATAGTTTATACATCATCAGAAGCCAAGTAATTGGTCTAATTTTTTTTTAGGATAGCTTGCAGGTTCAGTCTTATGGAGGAGTATAATTTTTCCTGCTGTTAACCAGGTTGGTGTCTGCTCAGGGGGTACATATAAATAGTTCTTACTCAGTGCTAAATCTTTTTGTAAAGCTATTAATACTTTTAGCCAGAAGTAAGGTACTGCATCTGGGCCTGGGGTTTACCATTTAGGAGCTTTTCTTAATTTTATTTAAATTTTTTGGGACTTCATCCCATTTCATATCTTCTACATTTGAAATTCTTACTGTTTCTTTTACTTCTCATGTGGCTCTGGATGGCATAAACACTTTCGCCCTTGATTACCTGTGTAGCTCATTGCACAGTGTGGAAAATGGAGGCTTGGTGCACACAATGCCAGCCAGTACTGTTGAAAATAGCCAATGATCTTGATCTTTATGAAGTGTATTATGTCATGCCTAAGTAATTTCCCCATTTATATCTACCCACAAACTAATTTACAGTTGTTCCCCTATCTGCCCTCCCTTCCATTATTCACTGTCATTTTGTCTCACTTGTTCACTTTGTAATCCACTACAGCTCTTTCCACTACTTGAGCTACAATAATCAAACTATGTCCCTTTCTTATATCTCAATAAAACTACCCCAGCATTTTGCAGTCACACTTCTAATCCCTTTCCAGGGCATATCTTCAGTATTTACTTCTGTTGAATTCACATGAATTTTCTCAGTAGCTTGTGTATACAACATTACACATTTATAACTAACAAAAGTATATTACACTATAAGTTACAAATATTAACAGACTTAAATTCATCAAACCAGTCACCACACAGCCCATGTAAAACCAGTTAATAGTGCAACTCCCCCATATAGTCAGATCTAACATAGCAGACCTGTTGATCTTCATACTTTAACAAAAAATTTCTAGATTTAAACAAGCCAGATATGTCCTAGCATTTCTACAGAAATCTAAACATCCCTATCAAATTAAACACAAATTATATCTAAAATATAGGAACGTACAGTTTCCCTAACCTAGGACTTACCATACATTACAATGTCTTTAGCAATCCTAATACATCTTTCTGTAGCTTCCCTTCTTAAAACTATGTCATATAAAATTCTATAATATGTACAGGTGCATCTCACAGTTGATACCGCTGCTGTGGAACAGACTCCCCATCTACATAAAACAAAGTTCATCCTTGTCCATATTCAAGTGCAAACACGAGTCAAACGCTGAAATGAATCCAGATATAAATCCAAAACCACGACTGTTGAGTAAAAACCTTTATGTGGTGTCTACATAAAGGTTTTTACTCAACAGTCGTGGTTTTCATATTCAAGTGCAACTCAGAGCTATGGATGGGAAACAGAAAATTTACCCCAGGACTGCCCCTGTACTACTAATGGGCAGAGGCAGCTCCTAAATGCCTTATCCCATGCATGCGTCCTTCAAATTATCTATTGTGTGATCCTAGTTATTCTCATTAAAGGTAATATATAATTATCAACCATGGGATAGGTAAGGCCAATGAATAACCAAATGGGATGGGTTATTTTGAGCACAAAAAGGGAACTTGACTAGGCTTAAAATGGCCCACAAGGCAGCTGGCTTAGTACATACCTATGCATTTACACCCTCAGTGACCTATGAACTTATGTAGACTGAAATAACAGATTTGCATAGTGGGATATCCCTCTACACCCCTGACATAACTGCACTACAGAAACCAGGCTTAAATTGTACACTAACAGCACCTAAGCATGAGACTTTCTCTGTACTTGTTTGTTTTTGGTTTGACACAAATGATGAAGAAATACTGCCTCCTGGCTACAACACTGTTTTTAATGATTGCATCAGTTAAAGAGCTGGTGGTGTAGCCATTTTATTTAAAAATCTTTTAACCCGGACGTGTACCCAGTACAAGCACCAAACATTGATAATGTTGAAATCCTAGTAACTATGCTTACAATTAACTCATAAAAATCATTATGTATAGCAACACTCTGTCTTCCTCTTTGTGCAGACAAATCAGCCTCTGAATTAAAAAACTCTGTGAGCTGCCCTACCCACTCCTGCACATTTCTTACCCCCATGCCACTGCATGGTGGTGTACAACTGCATTCCTGGAGTTGTAGAAAAAAGTGTGTGTTTTTAGGGGGGATCTTTTAGTTCAGTTACTTCTGGAGGCATAAGAACTATGCTCACTGTCCACTGATAAGTTGTGGAGCCTCTAAAAACCTTCACTACACATCCATTATAATATACGGTACACAGGCAGCCATCTTGTACTCTTTTCCTATGAATTTCCACAGCTGGAGTCACAGTTTCTTCATTATACCGTAGGGCACACTCACTGTAATGCTGTACTCTCTGCCTTCATAGTGCCTCCATAGTAGAAGAGCTAATTGCCCTATCATAGTGCAGGGGAGCACAGACTGAATGGTTGTCTGCCTTTTCTTTGGATTGCCTTGTAGTAAAAGTGGTTGCAATGCATTTAGGATATGCAACACAAACACTACTACAATGCATCTTCCCCACTGCTGTTATACACCCACAATGTCGAATTGCACCAATGCATGCTGCATTATGTCCAGGTAATCCTCCTTCAATTTTTGCCTCCTTGCTTATTTCACTTTTTCCTGCAACCCACGACTCCCCAACCCCCCTCTTCCTGTACTATTTTTCAATCCTTTCATGACTATTCTGAAATTTGTACTGATCTGGCTCAAACCACAGCGGCTGATTGTTTTTCTTTCTCTAAAAAGAAAAAAAAGATGAGTGGACTTCCATGGCTGATGCTGCAAATCCACACGCTTTAATGTCACATAAAAGTAAAAACAACAAACAGAAACCAAGTAAAAAGGTGAGCGCTTTCACAGTCAGTAATACGACTGCTTCTTCAGACCTAATAAAAACAGCTCTCCTGCTCTGTATATACCAATCAAATACCAATTAACTAATTAAGTGCACACATAAAAGCGCAATGCAACCTGCTTAATAGTGCTTTTGTGAGGATAAGAACAATATGAAAATAAACTTACTCATAAATACATCATATATATAGAAAACATCATATATAAAAACATCAAGTATAAAACGTCATATGTAAACATAGCAGCTATATCTCTAAATAAATACACCTAATATTATATAAAACTCTAAGGTTCAGTGTTCAAGCTGTCGTGCCTTCAACAGTGGTTTTATAGAAAACCGATCTTTCAACCCAGGAAACCTGTCTCCACCCAGCCGTATGATCCATTCTTGTTCTTTCAACTCTGTATTATTCTTGAAGTCTTCACCTCTAATATTAAATTATTTTGGGTTAATTGGTAGCTGTAGAAATTATTTTTATATGGAGGAGCAAAATTAAGGTGGGTCATGTACTAGTGAAATATTTACCTTGGGCTCCTTCAGTTAGATGTGCTTTGAAAGCTTTTCAAGTGTGAGAATGTAGGGATTTTAGAGAAGAATAAAGAGGTTGCATGATTTGGGGACCTAGGAATGAGAAATAGTTATCACAGCAGTAAAACATATTCTAAGGTGTTTGTGGAAAGGGGGAGCACTACTGGAGACTGAATGGATGCTGTGCTTAGAATCAGAGCCATAGCTAGGTTAGCTGGCAGGCACCCTGGGCAGTCCCCAAAGTGGTGCTCCCCAAAATCTGAAGCTTATACTAAATACTTTCATTTAAGGAGCTGTGATATCAACCACATTTATTAAAGGAATCCTGGTACTGCACTTGTATGAAATCTGCAACTGCTGATTGTGTCTCTAACATCTTTTCCCTTTGCTCTGCCCATCTTACAGTACCAGTTAGAATGCCTTTCAGGAAGTCTTACTCAGAGAAAGAGAATGTAGTTTCACTTAAAGCCAGTTATTTAGCCATCTTTTGCATAGAGCAGTGATGTTCGACACAAGATTCCAAAGTTACAAACCTACAGATTTTGATAGCAGTGGATTGAAGAGCAACCACATTTTCTTGGATGTGCTGTCTGCTATAAAAAGGATGCATTCTAGTTGGGCCATAAGAATATCTTTGCCAATGGTCATTCTTACATTGGGGTAATATATTCCATCTCCGGAAGAGTAGCATATTGATTTTGTTTTTTAATAAAGTAAATATAGGAGTAGAAGGTTAAACTTTGACCAAGCCAAGGTCCTACATATCTGATGAATGGAAGCTTTTCAAGGATTTAGTTCTATCTTTACTGTTCCAGTCTGCTGAGTCTGAGGCTACTTTGGTTTAGTTCTGAACACTAAAACTTTAGTTTTATTGTTGTTGATGAGAATTGTTTTGACAAGTAAAATGGATGCTACAGATCTGTAGCATGTGTTTTTCTTGAGTATATACTGGTACTATTTATTTAGTATTTTACCGTTCAGTTACCTAGGCTGCATATTTTGAATATGTACTTGTGTGATAGTCTTCAACCTCTAGTCTCTAGAATCATGGATAAAGGCAAAAATAATGAAGGACTAAAGTTCTGGGATGCTTTTTGAACAGTGATACTATACACTTAAAATGATAGAACAAATGGAGTTTCATTAGTATGGATTTTGTGAAAAATAATAAATCTGAACCCATAATGTCTGGCATTATGTAATGACTAACACTTACTGTTTTGCGACAAAATCAGAAATTTTATGAGGGGTGAAACAATATTCTGTGGCAAAATGAGTGACAGT
>NC_056750.1:400986390-400993890 GCF_019279795.1 Protopterus annectens | reverse complement strand
TAGCAGTGCATCTCGCACTCATAATTCTACAGAGCAGCATACTACATTCTGCTCACTCACACAAATCTCAAAGCCCCCCTAGGAAAAGGAATGGGGATACTGCCAGACTCATTTTCAAAGGATAACGTCCTCGCTAGCCCAACTTCAAGTTAAATAGGGATGGGAAGAAGGGAGTCAGCAAAAGCCTCTACCAAGAGAATGTGCTAATCCCCCATCCCAACCTTAAATATCCCATGTGAAACCCAACCTGCCAACCTACTTCACATCCTGTACCAGCAAACAATCCAACTTATCATCCCATCCTTCCCCCATTCATCTAACTCACTACTATTAATCTAACTTAAAGGGACCATCCATAGCGGGTGTTCCTGGACACAAACTTCTGCCAGAGGCAAACCAGTTTTGTCTAGGAATACTGTGCCACTCTCTTCTGACACAAAAACACACTAATTATTGCCTTAGCGGTCAATTTTATTGGAATGACAATAATAAACATAAATACACAACAACACTACTGATAATAAATAACACTGAGTATAACCATAAACCAATAAACAGTAAATTCTAGCCATGCATACTACTGCACAACTGCTATTTTAAAACTTTTCCAGTTTAGTAGGAATGAACTACTGCTTACCTGCTCATAAGCACCAATTAGCAGTGTACCGCACACTCACTGAAATTCTACAGAGCAGCGTACTACTTTCCACTCGCTCACACACATCTCATAGCCCTCCAGGAAAGGCAACGGGGATACTGGCAGACACAGCTTCCAAGGACACCATTATGGCCACCCACCAGGCTGCTTCATTCCTTTACCTTTCCTGCCACAAAGTAGGTCTCAAAGCACACAGAGATGTCTTAATAACAATGACATGCGGACATAAAATAAATCCAACCCTGCTTCGCTAAGATGAACCCCACCATTCCTGCACCATACTTGGTCCTTATCTCTAAGGTCTCAGTGCTGCAGAACTAAAATATCAGTAAATTCTGCCACTTTAGCCACTCTATGATTTATAAAATGTATCAGTCATGATTGCAGAGACATTCACTGCCCTTTTCCAAATTAGCCTTGGAATAATAGCTGACCAATCAACTTTAACACCTGGAAATTGCTGCTTTAACAAATCCAGCTATCTCAAGATCCATACCAGCAGTGTTCTCTGGGAATGATGCTCAAGTCATTCCCACCCAAATGTGCCACAGCAACTTGAGGATGTGAGGATGTCTGCTAAACAAACACTGTCTCCCAACAACTTGCATCAAATGTATCCATTGCATTCCTCTCACACCTTTCCATGCAACCGTCCATTTTTTGTTATTAAATCCTAGAAAATAACCACTTGCCCTAGTTGTATCATGCTTCTCATCCCAATAAATGAACTAGTGTCCTGAAATTATCAGCCTCCATTTATCTGAAAAGCAAAAACAAAATGAATCCCTGTAACAATAATCAAAAGCAAGTTAAAATACAACTATCTAATGTACATTCTAAATGCATTAGACATCCACCTACCCTTCCTTTTAATAAAATAATCAGACTTACCTTCATTCACCAAGTCTGAGGCACTCCCAGTTGTAAATAAATGCAAAGAAAACCTTCAATTGACAAGTTGTTTTTACAAAATCAAATGAAAATGACCCCTTGTAACCTCCACTCCTGATTCATACCAAAAAAAAATGACCTCTTAAACTTCTCCACAATAACTTCAGTAAAGGTCTGCCTTAATGCACTGGACATAACAGCCTATCCACATCAGACTGTATGTAATTGGACCAGCTGACCTTTCCTAGTCTGACCTGTCTTTGAATACCACAAACAAATCAACACTGCAATATTCACAACCTGTACATCATTCTCATTCCATGTCAGTGCACCGACAACTCAGTCAAATGAAATGCTCCAAAAATTCTTAGGACTGGCAACACAGGCCACTTCATATACTCCCTCACTGAGTTAGAAGCCACGAGTAAACCCTTCAAAACCATCTTCAACATCTGTCTATCAGTAGCAAATGCCTATCCACCACTAGACCATTCAAACACACCCAACCTTTAATCATACTGCTAACAATCCAGTGCTTAGTCCAGTCTAACTTCCCCAAAAACCTAACTGCCACTCCAGAGCTGCTGAATGTACTCTCACTGATCAAACTGCCCCACCAGGGTTCTACC
This sequence comes from Protopterus annectens, assembly GCF_019279795.1. NCBI lineage: Eukaryota > Metazoa > Chordata > Ceratodontiformes > Protopteridae > Protopterus > Protopterus annectens. The sequence continues at coordinate 400,991,712 of NC_056750.1, read as the reverse complement.
TGTGCACCAAATACTTCAAAAGCAAACCCAATAACCAGCACCTCTCTCTCTCACTGGGAACTGATTCACTGATAATTAAAATTCCCACTAAGCTGCACTATATGCTCTTCCTGTCGATCCAGCCCAAGACAGCCTGCCAGTTTCCCATAACTCCTCAGGGAGTGCCATTGGCTTGTCCTCTGCTTCTGGTGCTACTTCTCTGAACCTGTGACACTGAAAACATAAGCTGCCACCAATCACATTCAACATACACTGTAAATGCTTGCATGTTAAAATCAAGTGTATAAACAATGTAATGTTAACTTTGTTAATAACAACTGCACTAAACAGACATAGATGGCTTTGCAACCGAGGCATGCACTACTGAAACACTATTTGAATGCACCAACACTCACCTATTAGCCAATTTCTGACTCAAAATCACTAACCCAAATTAGCACCAATTCCAACATCAGGATATTTTCCCTCAAGTTCCTTGACCATTTGTCAGGCCAATTGACTGAAAACCATCTACTTTGAAAATATGACCTCGTGCCCAGACCCCACCCCCAAGCTGTGGCAGTGTATAGATAAAGGTCATCCAATGATATCCAATCATTTTTCTACATCAATACCCCACCAATATTCTGCCAAGTGCTTAAATCTTCTTTAACCAACTTGCTGACTCCTACCATATAATGTTTCATAACCTGTCTTTTCAGTAAATTTGCTACAGCAGTGTAAAAAGCTATACCAGCTCCACCATTCTGCAACCAAATTTAACAATCACAAAAGCTCCATTGTATCCCTCTCTCCTGACATTCTCAACAGCTAGCCATATTTGAATCTTAGCCTTCAATTTCACCAACTTGCCGTGTGGAAGATTAAAAAAAAGTTTCTCTGGATGCACCTCAAGCCCCAAGGAAACAAAAACCTCTACTTGCCCTTCCTACATATCCTTCTCTAGAGAGCTATCCTGCTCTTCACAGATTTTCTCAAAGCTACTCAATGCTACTACTCTGTCCTGTACTCATTATCAAGAAATTATCCAAATAATGACCTGCCTTAGACCCTGGATTATCCTGCTCCCAAATCCATTGTAGCTCTGAGCTAAAATTTTCAAAAATAGTACAACACACTGCACAATCCTTCGGCATTGCCTTATCAAAATAAAGCTTCCCCTGCAGGGTCACTCCCAACTTAGGTGACTCTTGCTCTCTGAATCAGCAAAGGCTTCCACCAGGAGAACTGTCTATACCCACATCCCAACCTTAAATATCCTCTACCTACCTCTCATCCTATACCAACAACCAGTCCAGCTTAGCCCTTTCATCATCCCACCCTCCTCACCCACCTAAGTCACTTGCAGTAACCTAACTAAAAGCAAACCCAACAACAGCAAAATGTCTGACAGAGCAAACCACTTTTGCAAAACACACCAATTCTCAGTATATTTCTCAGGGGATTGCTGTTTGTGCACCTCTCAACAGTTTTGCAGATTCTGTATAATAATTAAAAGGTTATACTACATAGAAGATTTATGAACATTTGTCTTAATAGAACCAGTAAATTTAACTTTTACTGCATACTATTTTGATCTTTAAATTAGGGTAGAAAGTAGTAGTGTATGTGAGGGACCACTGTTCAGAATGTTTTTATTTTGTTTTTAACACTAGATTTAATTTTCTTAGGAAAACTAGTACACATCTCAGAATTTCAGCTTTAGGGCTGCGGTGGTGCAGCGATTAGCATTGTCGCCTCACAGAAAGAGGTTCTCCAGTTCGATTCTTAGCTGGAGCACTTTTTTGTGGAGTCTGCATGTCCTTCCCATGGTTGAGTGACATTTAAAGACATGCAGGTAGGTGCGTGTGTGAATGGGTGTGCCTTCGTTGAAGGTTGGGCGTCGGGCTGGCACCTTGGCACAGTAAAAATCTACTGCCAATCATAAGCTGACCGGTGTTCTGCTGTAGAAACCCCTAACCGGGAAAAGCCGAAAGACATTACTAGTGTGCTTTCCTTCTTGAGAAGTCAGCTATATCTTTATGCTGTCTTTTGAATTCAACTAAATATTCTTCTTCTTCTATTAATCACTCGTTCACTTTGTCTTGCTTACACATAGTGGTCCAGCTGGAATTTTTCCAGTTATTGATCCATGTCATATTTTTGTCTTGCTTTTTAATACTTTTGATATATTTTTATGTTTATTGTACACATTGTATCCTTTGCATACTACCCATGTTTCACTTGCACCTTACTTCATACTTTGAGTAAAGTTTAAGTGGAGAACATTTGCAGCTGTTTCCTAACAAAATCAACAGGATGCAAACAAAATATTAAGATGCAGTGAGCTGCATACACTAAACAGTCAAATATAAAAGAAGAAAATGATATAAAGTATTAGATGACTGAGAACAGGACTGGGGCATGGAAATAATGATTTCTTTCTGAAAACACACAAAGCTGGTATAGCATGACTGTGGATTGTCAGAATCGTATAACTAATGGTTCATAAAAGATACTTGTGTCTTGCACTGCTCCATATAGAGGATGACCCTCTATGTACTGCATGCTAAATCTTGTGGTCTAATATGATTTTACAACACAGTGTAGAAAAGAAAAATGCTGAACTGATTATGTTTCAACATAGCTAATGTATACCACTTTCTTTTTATACCATGAATTCAGAAAGGGAAAAAGAATTTTCTTAAATACAGTACTCAAAAATAAATAAGAGTATGCATGCTTCAGAAACCCAAGAATGCACTAACTAAGGTCCTTGGCTTAAACGTTTTTCATGTTAGTTAGAAACTTGCAACTGTGCATGGTGAAGAGGTGAACTAACTATATTAAAAAGAAGCATAAATAAAAAATAAAAATATTTTGTTGGATAGAGTAACTGTAGTATCTTTATTAGTTCAATGGAAAAGTTAAAAATTCAAACTCGTGAGATCTGTACATTATCAGAAAAGCTGTTTGGACACCGACAGATGAAATCCTAGGCTTTTCATTGTGCATTTGCAGAATTCTGCATTGAAAGCTAGACTAACACAATGCATTCTACATTTTGAACAAAACTATACAAAACATAAGTAGTAAAAAGGATCTTTGCTATGCCTGCCTTCCATGGAAGCAAAGGTATACACTGAATGAATTATGTGGTTTCTTATTATCTTCTAAAATGCATAACTTTTTTTACTGTTGTCAGACTTAGTAAAATATGTTCTTATGTAGTTAAAATGTGTCCTGCTAAAATGAAGTTATTGCTACTGATAACTGCTTTTGCTGACAAGTGTTTGAATGGGAAGCAGTTTTAGAGGACAGTTCTATGCAGCTGTTAAGTAGGTTAATATGAGCTAATGTTTTATTAACAACAAAAACAGAACACGCCCATTAATGAATTTCTTTAAATGCCATTATTGACTAATGATTAATCAAATAATTAATGCTGTGTTCCTTTCTTTTACAGTTATTACCAACAGTTTGTATAATTCCATTGTCATCTGCTCTTTTTGCTCCCAACATTATGTTAGTGTGACCATTTGCATGGTCAGTGAGTCACTATATATATATATATATATATCTCCACACAGAATCACTGCCGGTGTGGTTTAGGATCTTAGGATCATAGGAATTACAAGTCAAATTAGTCTAAAACACTGGTTGTACTTTGCCAATGCCCACCTGTATGTTGTGTCCACATTTCTAGTAATTGGAGGTTTGTGTACCAACAGTGTTTCACTGCATGAGGTGTGCTCTCTTTTCTCCTTCGTTGTACATCCATGAAGCTAGTATATTTATGTAAAGGGGGGTATGGGGGCATATCCCCCCACAGGGGGCAAGAGATATTTGTCCTTCTCAAAAACCTTTTAAGGAATAGTGCTGTATATAAAATGTTCTATGGAATATGATTTAGATGAAATGTGCTTTCAATGATTTTTTTCAGTGTTTTGTGATTAGATGAAAAGGCATTTAGATGAATAGTCACATAATCTCTGTATGAGTGTGCATGTGTATACATGTACATTTATGTACACACACACACACACACATATAAAAGCAGCTGATCAGTTGAAGTTTGCCCTTCCTTCATGTTTGTGTGATCTCAGAGTTAATATATATAATTAGCAGGGGGTGTGGGGGTACAGCCCCTCCCCACATAGAGGGTGCATGGGAGCTTGTCCTCCTTCAAAAAGTGATGTTTTATTTTAGTCTTAAAAGGTGAAAGATTGTATGCATAGAGACTCGTTCTTATTGCATGCACTCTGATGTGCCAACTTCTGTATTTTTGTCCATATGTGGTCGATGTTCTTGCAGTTGACTTTGGATGTTTTTGCTTATTAGTGATACATATATATATATATATATATATATATATATATATATATATATATATATATATATATAAACAATAGGCCCCATCTCTCTGAGGTCAGATGGATGTAACGGATCTGATGCTGCTAATCCAAAAATGTCAGGGAGGATTTCTGGTTCTATGGCCAAATTTCTTCTTGTCAGTATGAATACCAACTTGGGCCATTGACATAGTAGGACTAACCTAGTAAACAATGTGTAAATAAATAAACAAATGACAAGTTTTATTTCATTGAAAATAAAATATTTTGGTTACCTGGATCATAAAGTTCTTGACTAATTGTTCTTTAATTCTAATTTTCTGTAATTGAATACTTTCATAAATAAATCTGTTATTAATTCTGTAACTGACATAGTGTGTCAGATGGTCCTTGTGTGCTTTGCCCTTCTAATCAACACTGCAAACATTCCTTTGAATTTGTAAATCCTTTATCATGCTGTTTGCATTTATATCATTTATATTTTGTATTTATAACAGAGTTTATGTCTTATTGACACCCTGCACTTCCCCTGGGTGTTTTCTTCTGTTTCTTGCTTTCTTGTTAGTGCCGTTGCACCACACCAATGGAAAATTCTAGCCGAAGCTTATACTGTACAACTCAGTATTTAAAAACGATTGTTTCTAAGTACTGCAGTTCCACTTGCACTTAAATTCATGTATATATGTGAGATATACGGGATCTGAACATTCCACTGCATCCCAGTTGACTGATAGACCAATTGCTAGATTTACTCTGAATTATTATAACTGTTTTATACCCATTTGTCTCTACAAAAGAGAAAAAAGTAAAGCGTTTCTATTTATCTGTATGCTTATGTGAGTGTGTATATCTGCGTGTATCTTTGTATACATCTTTCTGCATGCATTAAATCTGTTATTCTTTCTGTGTGTGTGTGTGTGTGTGTGTGTGTGTGTGTGTGTGTGTGTGTGTGTGTGTATGTGTGTGTCCACACACACACACACACACATAT
>NC_056750.1:400966390-400981390 GCF_019279795.1 Protopterus annectens | reverse complement strand
ACCTACTTTATACCCCACCTCTTAACTACCATATTAACATTTTCTACCCCACCTAGTTTCTTCCCTAACCTCTATTTCTTTCAGTTTCTAACCACTAACCACATGATCTATTATCTATCTAACTAGCTCACCAATACACCTCTTAAAATGCTCAATGTTCAACATCTACTAATGTATAAGTATCTTTCATGCTGTAATAGTTGCCTCTAGTTTCATATGAATATAATCTCATTAACAAATGTATGTGCAATTGTTAATTTATATTATTTAATGTCTATTCATGTATATTACTGAATGTCTGTTTAAAAATGTTTGCACATTGCTGGAGCATTTTTCCCTTGGCCTTCACTGAAAAGGAATTTTTAACCAAACCTAGTCTGACAAACCTGGTAAACAGAACAAAATAAGTAATATAAAAATAAAACATCAAATGCACTTGGGATGATGTTTCACACTTGACTTGACATAATGGGGAGAGGGGGGGGCTGAAGATTACTGGGATATGACTGTAGGCTTGGAGAACTGAGAAAGAGTGAGATTGTATGGGTAGAAATGTTAACGTGGCATTTCTAGTATGGTGGGAGTGTATGAATGTACAAGGGTGTTAACGTGGCATTTCTAGTATGGTGGGAGTGTATGAATGTACAAGGGTGTTAACATGGCATTTCTAGGATGGTGGGAGTGTATGAATGTACAAGGGTGTTAACGTTGCATTTCTAGTATGGTGGGAGTGTATGAATGTGCAAGGGTGTTAACGTGGCATTTCTAGTATGGTGGGAGTGTATGAATGTACAAGGGTGTTAACGTGGCATTTCTAGTATGGTGGGACTGTATGTACAAGGGTGTTAACGTGGTATTTCTAGTATGGTGGGACTGTATGAAGATACAAGGGTTACATTTGCTGCCCAGAAGTCTGTAGATGATGTGAGACATCATACAACAGAAGGATAAGCTCATCTTAAGGGAATGGAGAAAGATGTCATTCCTGTAAAGCCAGCTAACTGAATACAAATATCATTGGCTTGACTGTAATAATACATAACAGCTCTAACCTTAAACCTCATTACATATAAACCATAATCTTTTGACTGAGAACAGCTGCAGGGCTTCAAGTCAGTCCAGTGCATTATAAAATAATAATGACAGACACCTAAGAAGGGGACAGAGTCATGGCAATTACTTATTTGTGCAGGAGAAATTATATAGTATCAAAGCAGAAGCAGCAGAACATCACACATCACTTCCTGCATTACACAGCTGAAGACTGCAAACCATCTTCAGATGAGGATTCTTTATTACCGAGGCAGGGGGTGCATCATGCCAATGGTAATGGTGGCATCTGTGATCCACTTAAAGTATCTTTTGGTTTAATTTCTCCAAGCCTTCTCAGTTTCTAGTACCATGACGTTTGGCTGTGAGGCAAAGCAGATGTTAGATTATAGCAATAACCCATGCCTGGGTGTGGGTAATGCTGGATTTACCCACGGTTGGTGTGTTTTGGTCATGAGGGCAAAGCTCGAGTTGCCAAACAAAGCCAACCGTGGGTAAATCCAGCATTACCCACACCCAGAAGTGGGTTATTGCTATTATACAATGACATTATTTAAGAAAAAAAATAATTACTTTTCTTAAATAATGGCATTGTATAATGCCTCCTTGCTGCCCTTCCGCAGCTGTCTGGTATTCTGTGGCAGTTCTGATGTACTGCGCATGCATATACTTACGCAGTACATCAGAGTTGTGGGCAAAAGCAACGGAGAAAGCAAGATCTCTGTAGCTTTTTACAACCTGTCTCGCTATGTTAAATGAATTTAACCTAGCGAGACAGCTTTAAAAAAAGCAACGGAGAATCTCTGTTCTTTTTTTAAAGCTATCTCGCTAGGTTAAACCCATTTAACATAGCGAGACAGTTTTGAAAAAAGCAACGGAGAAAGCAAGTTCTCCATTGCTTTTTAAAGTGTCTCGCTATGTTAAATGGGTTTAACATAGCGAGACAGCTTTAAAAAAAGCAACGGATAGCGAGACAGGTTGTGAAAAGCAACAGAGATCTTGCGTTCTCCGTTGCTGTAAAAAAAAAAAAAAAGAGTTATACTAATGGAAAATGTCCGGGCGACCGGACCCTTTTCCATTACTATAACTCTGATTTACAATGCTCACGCTGACCAATCAGCATGCACGTTTTGGAATATTAATGAGGGGGTCGTTGTATAAAAAACTATATTTCATATCTCAGTACATTTTGGTGAAGTATAGCAGAAACAAATGTGATCATTCTGTTGCTAGGAAATAGTGTGCTTTGGCAGACAAACACACACACACACACACACACACACACACACACACACACACAAGGTAATTCATCTCTTTAGGTGATGAATATACATCAAAATATAAATACTTTTTATTTCACTTTATCTCCTGCAAACTGAAGTTTTGCAAACACACACACACACACACACACACACACACACACACACACACACACACACACGGTAGTTCACCTCTTTAAGTAAGGAGTATGTTGTATATGGTTAGTATTGTAAATACTATATTGTATATTGTAAGTAGTATATCCAAATATAAATAGCTTTTCTCAGTTTATCTGCAGTAGTAAACAGTTACAAACTATAATTCTGCTGCTGTATATGTTTTTCTCTGTACTATGTTAACCGTTGAAGATTTTCTCCCCAGACCTGCACTGAAAAGGGGTCTTTATGGCCTATTCAGACTTCCGTGGTAAACAATGCAAATAACTTACTAACAAAATAATTACATATTGGGTATTACAGTTAGTTATCACAATTTTTGGTAAATCCCATATTTTTCCAAACATTCCTATAGCATTTAGGATATAAGATGACATACATGTATTGTATATTTGTTATATGTGTTATGCAGAATAGTTTTACCTGTTTTTGTGAGATACTCTGATATTGATTTATTAACACATTTGTTAATCATGTAAAGGGACTAAATCTTGTGAAAACTCTTCAGTCATGACTTAGGCAAGAAAATGTAATGCAAAGACAATAATACTACAAATTTCCAAGTAACTAATTAACCTAAGCAGGATGTCTATAAGATACAAAGAAATAAGCCCAAATAAACCCATACTGAGATCATCTGGACTCCACAGAGACAATTAAAGAAATTCAGGCTAGAACATGCTTTTATGTGTAGTGCAGTAGGTGTGCCTCCAGATGAAACAGTTGCATTGTTTTGTAAATAAAATGTAGTGATACAGAACTGGAGCAGAATTATCCCTTTGCACTTCATACTAAATCAGCAAAAAGTATCCCAGAAACACAAGTCAAAGTAACAAACAGTAATGCAAAGAAAGCATATTCTGTTAAAATGCTTATGTTCTCAGCAGTAAGTAGAACTACTCAGATATTAGTAATGCAGAAAACAAGAACCATGTTGCATGTTAATTTTCTGAACAGTTACATAAACAGACAATGTTTATCAATTAAAAATGAACTTAAAATAATATTTTATCTCCACATTTCATTGCTAAGAATACCTTCTGTATAGATCTTTAATTTACCTAACATTTAGATTATGAAAAGAAGATTTTCAATGTAAATGAAAGGAAAAAAAGAAAGAAAATTGTAAGGTTGTGTAAATTTCACATTAATTGTATCCCCTTGTTTAACACTAATGACTAAACGTAATGGCTTATTGAACTGCTGAAAAAATGCCACCACAGTCTGAAACCTTCCGTTCATTCAGCTGCTGTGCATAACGCTGGAGGGAGGTCATGTGCAGTGTTTCCATACACTGCCCCATTAATCCTTTAGGTCACCCACGTTCTTGCTTGAACATTTTTTTCAACACAGACGTCTGGTTTCTCAGTGTTTATTGGTAGCTAATTGCACAGTGATGTTTGTTTTTCTAATACAACAATCTATTAAATTCATTCAATACTCCCTTCTAAGCTATTTAATGTGTTTGAATATATTGTTCTGACTTTCCTTCCAAAAATAATGTTAAGTGAGCATTAGAAAAAAATCACTGAAGTAACATTTTGACATGTGCTGTGTAATTAATTACATGCCTGATACAAATCATAAAGACCAAGTCGATTATCTATTAATATTTTAGTCTATAAAGAATATAATTGTTTCTTTAATTTCCAGTTTCTTGCTTAATCATTAAATTCCCATCAATGACAGTTCTTACTATTAAAATTGATAAGAGCTGTTGTGAATTAAAACAGGATGTGTAAAACTAATTTGCAAAACTGTCTTTGAAATTCCTTGGTTATCTATATTTGAGATGCTAGGTCCTAAGTATAAAACACTGCCTGGCTAAAATGTCCTATGAATATATCACAGGGTGGGGGGATTAAAACCCATGTGTCTCATCAGTGTTAATGGTAATGGAGATTAGGGATATCTTAACATGCTTAATGAGCTATAAAAAGAGAAAAAAGTACTCTTTGCTGACTGAAGGCAGGTTTATACAGATTTGGTTCTGCCATTTCAAAAAGCCTAAATGGCTCGCTTGCATTCTTGTAATGACAGTGTTTGATATTTTCATGTACAGGCACATTCTCAAGATAACCACACTTAGTATTTCTGTATACTAGAATTAACAATTAGTTAATTATTTGTTAATTCAGCATGTATACTGAATTTCAATTAAGTTTCTAGAAAGATGTCACATTTTTTACAAGATGGAAGACTGAACTTTGAAGTTTATGTTCACCTTTTGTTCTTTTTATATCTTTCAAAATCTGCTTTCATCCTTTCTTCTTTTTGTACTGCAAGAAGTTGTTTTTAGCAATTTCCATACTTTTGATAAATTAAATGGAAATTATTTATTAATAAGTGCTTTCTAGGCTAGATAGATATGCAGTTCAGAGCTGCACATTTTCAGAAATGACCTGGGTTGCTTTTGCAGTAAAAAATATTTGAGGCTTTAAACACACTGTTATCACTTTCATATGAATAACTTTTGATGACAGGCTGAAAATGTGTTTTTCACATAATAGTATATAATTTTTTATTCTTCATAATCCTGCTGCGGTGTCATTTTTTAATAATGAGTGGAAAAGTGTCTAGCTAGCTGTATTATTCATTGTGTATACTGTCGGCATGTACTAAATACACAGTGTGATACATGTCCTCACTTACTGGAAACCCTGCACTGGCTTCACTGCATACCTTGGGGCAGAGTGAAGGAACAGTGACATATGATATCTAACACAGGGAGGACTCACTGGTAGTCTTTATATATGATGCCATGTAACAAAGAAAATTTCACCAAAGAACTGGAAGCTTGGCAGAGGTTTTGGCAAGACAAAAGAGATTAGAGGGTAAGGCTAACAGTTTTATACTTTTGTCAGTTTCTGGTAAGCTAATGGGATAAATTCAGAAACATGTATTATTCTGTCAGGCAGGCTACCCATGTTAAGGAGTCAGATATGTAGTTTGCTAAGATATTCTTTAGAATATAGCAGGAAGGTGGAGTTACAGGGTCAAGAACTCACAACAGAACTGAGTCACTCAGTGACATTGAGAAACCACAATGATGAAGAATAAATAAAAGTAGACATGATAGTTTAAGGGCAAAGCATATGCACGTACAGCCAGGCACGGTATGAATGAGCTGCATGGGACTGCAGATCACAGTGCAAAGCATATGCACGTACAACAAGGCTCAGTACGAATGAGCTGTATGGGACTGCAGATCATAGGGCAAAGCATATGCACGTACAAGCAAGGCACGGTATGAATGAGCTGTATGGGACTGCAGATCATAGGGCAAAGCATATGCACGTACAGCAAGGCACGGTATGAATGAGCTGCATGGGACTGCAGATCATAGGGCAAAGCATATGCACGTACAGCAAGGCACGGTATGAATGAGCTGCATGGGACTGCAGATCATAGGGCAAAGCATATGCACATACAACAAGGCTCAGTACGAATGAGCTGCATGGGAATGCAGATCACAGGGCAGTTTGCTGGTACATATCTATACAGAAGAGGAGGTAACAGGACTGTGGCATCAGTAAGAAGTAATACAAAAGGCACAGTGAATATGAGCACTAAAGCAGCTACAAATAGTCAACATAGCCAGGCATAATATAGCAATGACACAAGAAATACACTAGTGTTGTGCCATATTGTCAGGAGGACTGAGAAATACATGACTGACATCAAGAAACACATACACAGAATAAAATGAAATGCAGACCAGTGTGGACCTGATGTCCAGACTGGCTAAAGTTATGTACCCTCCGACCTCAAAAAATAAAAAAAAAGTACAGATATAGTCTTTCAGTAAATCTTGTTATCTACTTTCTTGAATCCCATGTAAAGTGCACACTTCTGTGTGTAATAGGTTTATATGCTGATGTTATCACAGATGTGAAAGGTGTTCCATTTGCACAGAATAAGAACTATCACATTTGAGCTGATTCAGAATACCTTACTTATGGATTTATCTCATTAAGCAATACAGAAGCATTAGTTTACATGCTGCTTATTAAATATGAGTGGGGTAACTGAGATGGCATCCATGTTGCACTGTTCCTGTGCAACATGTTAGAAAGATGAAGAATCCTGTGGTCTACAGAATCATTTTATTACTTATGCTTGTGTGGTGAATCCTCTGTTACCCTGCAAATGAGTGTTTCTACTGGAGTTTATGTTTTAATGTTTCATGCACAGTGTGAGCAGAGAATACACTGTAAAGTATGACCTGCACTGGTTACATGATGGCAGCTACTGTACTTCATTATAATCCATGCAACTCTCCTTCATGTCTGTAATCATAAAGAAACTTTAAAAGCAAATGCTTGGACTTAATGTTCACTTAAACACTATCACAGCTAATTTGTACTCCAGAAATACACTGCTGTCGTGCAGTGATGCAGCGATTAGCATTGTCACCTCACAGCAAGACATTCTGCGTTTCAATTCTTGGCTGGGGTGCCTTCTGTGTGGAGTCTGCATGTCCTTCCTGCATTCGCATGAGTTCCCTCCCACATTTTAAAGACATGCATCTGGAGCACAAGTTAGCAATGATAGTGTTTAAGTGACCACTAAGTCCAAGCATTTGCTTTTAATGTTTTTTGTTTGCAGTTGTTAAACATTACTTTTAGCCCTCGTCATTTCTTTAAGGTGTCTGTATTCATAATATGTATGTATCACTTCTCCTATGCTAACCCATGCCAGGTTTGCATCCATGGTTGGGTATAGCTCACTCCACCAGCCTCATGGTCAAAACTATTGCACTCATTATGTTCTGGCAGTTGCTCTAATGTTGGTTGCTCTGGTTGAGCTGGCTGTCTTGAACTATGATGGGCAGCCTTCTCTAGAGCAATTGAGTTGTGCAGTGTAACACACAACAAACATGTTTCTGGCCTTATAAAATGCATACCACAGTGTAGCTATTTTTGAACCAAGGCATCTGAAACAGGTCTACAGAATCTCTAGGACATGCTTGGCAATTAATTAAGTTTGACCATGGGGGACATTGTAGTAATGTTGACCAAATGTATGCATATACTGCACTTGCCCCATCAGTCATGGCCGAGGGGCATCCTTTGCAGAACTTGACATATTTTTTGATGGTCTGTTTAAAGCATGAAAACAGCAAACATGGTGTGACGTAAGCATTAATGGGCATTATGCCTCATATACACATCAAGTACAAGCCCTTTTATCATGCTGAAAGCATTGATGAAGGCTACATATGCACTTTGTGTTGGCAGCATACACAATGCCAGTATAAGGAATGAGTACTTTTGTTATGACACTATCCGCTGTGTAGAGGAATGAATACTTTTGTTATGACACAATCCACTGTGTAGAGGAATGAATACTTTTGTTATGAGACTATCCACTGTGTAGACTACCTTCCAGTTTTAAGAATGGAAGCTCTATCCTTTGCTGGATATATTCATGTGAGGATGTGATGATGCCTTGATTGCAGCATGTGTGCTATTGATAGAACCTAGGAATAAGGGGGAAAAGGCAGTGCTAAAGTCACATGTGCTGTCAGAGCACTACTATGGGGTGTTAAGGAACTTAATATAATACTTCACATATTCTATCGACATATCCAGCAATGTATCTGATACTCTTGAGGTAGATGCCTGTGACATACCCAAGGTATTCCCTGCTGGTTTCTGAAAAGCCCCTGTGCTAACAATAATCAGGGCAACTTAGTGTTCAGGGGTGCAAATAAATGATGCATTTCTCGAGCTGATTTGTGTGGTTGACATGTGTTGCAGATGTTCCTAAGTAATGCAGTGGTGCAGCGGTAGCATTGTCGCCTCACAGCAAGAGGTTTTCTTGTTCGATTCTCACCTGGAGTGCCTTCTGTGCGGAGTCTGCATGTCCTCCCTGCATTAGTGTGGGTTTCTTCTGGATGCTCCGATTTCCACCCACGTTACAAAGACATGTGTCTGGAGCATTTCTTCCCGGGCCTCTGCTGAAAATTTGCTTCATTCCAAGTTGGACTTTCTCGGTAAACAAATGATAAATAAAATAAAATAAACTCACTGCTCACTCAGAATTGGTCAGAGATCATCTGCTTACTTAGGTCATGGTATATCAGTCTTAAATGGCTCTGTGTAGGATGTGTAGGATGCCTTGGAGCACATCTTACTGGTATAAGTCCCTGCTATAACTGCTGTACAGAGACATGGTATAAGTGAAGCTGTTATTCTGTCATTTCTAACATTTCTTCCGTAAGTACTAGTATTTTTCGGCATGCTGCACTAATTTGTATTTTCTCATTAAACCAGACAGCAGGTATCTCCAATGTTTTTGAATCACAATACAGGCATTTCCCCACTTGTTGGCATACACTATCACTCAGTGTAACTGCTTTGCAAGACATGCAATACCTACCTACTCAAGTCCTCTCTCTCTCTCAACTGCCAATGCCTGTGAACTGCATTGAACTATCTTGCATACCACATAGATTGTTTCAGATTCTGATCCACTCTGTAGTATGTACACCTTATCACAACATGTAAAACATGTTAAAGGATAACACAATTCCTGTTATAACCGGAATCAGGAACTCAGGATACCTAATAACATACTAAAAGTCAGGTCAGTGAAGACAGGTTGCTGAAAACCACAGCTGGTGAACTCTATAGGTTCATAGTTTCATAGGTAGGTACTAGGCTATCTGCCCTAGGGCATTTATAAGCCTAGCCAGAATGTGTTGGCTTTTGCCTCCCTTTTATACTAGATTCCTGTGCCTCTGTCCAGCAGGGCCATAGAAGTGATCCCAGGAGTAAATGTACGATTTCCCATCCACTCATCAAGATTTCTCTTAAAGAGGGTCAGCAAGGGGCTCTGCCTAACATGGACTGGGATTCTATTCCAGAGTGAGGGAAGCCTTTGGGATATGAATCTATCCCTCCAGCATGTCCTATTTATTGTTGTGTTAAGGTTTAAATCCCTGGAGTGTGTAGCTCTAATGGATTTGGTTTTCTTGAGGTGGAGCATGTCCAACAATTCCGGGTTAGACATGGCCTTGTACGTCAGGCAGAGATCACCTCTGAGTAGGCGGTAAGCAACTGAGTAGAGCTGGGGTTTCTTTAGTCGAGCTGCATAGGGCATCTGTTTGAGGCCCATGATCCTCTTGGTGAGGTATTTTTGAGGTCTCTCCAGCTGTTGCAGGTGTCGGGTAAGGTACATCCCAAATGGGGCATTGTACTCAATTATGGGCCTGATGAGTGATGAGTAGAGGGGCACAATGACCTCTTGATTTAGATGTGAACCCTTTTGTGATTAGGTGAGCTATATAGAATGTTTTTCTAACCACTTTGGCAATGTGATTGTCAAAGGAGAGGCTGCTATTTACTTTGGTCCCCAGATCCCTAATTACTTCTTCCGTACTTAGTGGATTACCTCCTATGTGGTAGTTTGTGGGCACTTTGTTTTCCCAAAGGGGATGACTATGCATTTTTTGGCATTTAGCTTGAGGCCATGGTTCTGACACCAGGTATCCATCTCTGTAAGGCCCTTCTGGAGGATGCTTGTGTCAGCTGGTTAGTCGATTATGGCTCCCAGTCTGCAATCATCTGTGAACTTGGTAATCTATAGTCCTCCCGTGTTTGCCTGTACCTCAGAGAAGTATATACTGAACAAGAGGGGTCCCAGGACTGAGCCCCGTGGGATTCCACTTGTAACCGGTTTAGAGTCGGACATGGCACCCACGACTTTGACCATGTGAGTTCTATCCCTGAGCCAGTTTGCAACCCATCTTGTGACATATGGGTTAATATTTAAGCTGGTAAGCTTATTTATGATGCCAGTGTGGGGTATTGTGTCAAAGCCCTTTGCAAGGTTGAGGTAGGCTGTGTGGACTACCTTTCCCTCATCTATGGCTTTGGTTACTATTTCAAAGAAGTCAACTAGGTGTAAGAGGCAAGATCTGCCTTTAACAAAGCCAAATTGGGTAGGGTTCAGTGTTTCGAGGTTCCCAATGTCTTTGTTTATGAGATCCATAATGATGCGCTCCATAGCCTTGCAGACCAGGCTAGTCAGGCTTATAGGGCGATAGTTCCCAGGATCCATTGTGACGCCACCTTTGTGGAGCGGGATCACTGTTGCTGTATGCCATTCTTTGGGTACATAACCTGTGGTAAGGCTGAGTTGGAACAGTGAATTTATGTGAGGGTTTAGTTAATTTTGGAGCTCGTGTAAGATGCAGCCCGGGGTACCATCCAGTCCCATTGATGCTGTGTTTTTTACCTTGGAGAGGGCTGCTTTCACCTGTGTGTCTGTGATGTCGGGGGGACTGCATTCTTCTGGGACAGTCACTGGCTCTTTTGGGGGGGAAGGGGGGCAAAGTCTGCACTGAACCTGTCCGCCAGGATGTTGGCAATGTCAGTGGGTTCAGTGTATATTTTGTGCCATTTTGCACCGGCTCAGAGCAGATCTGAGTGTTGCCACCCAGATTTCTGATGTAGCTAAAGAACACCTTGTGATTATCTTTAGAGTCTTTAGCAATTTTTCTTTCAAAGCTAGCCTTTGATGATTTTATGAGAGATCGAAGTTTCTTGCTAGTACTGATCAGGGGGGCCTTCCCTTTTTGGGATTTTGCCTTATCATGTAATAGTTTCCTCCTTCTGTTGTATAGCTTATTTATGGCTGGGGTCCACCAGACTGGTCTCCTGTTTTTGGAGGAGTGAGTCTTAGTTTTACTTGGGATGGCACGATCCATGCATTCCTGTAGGTGCTCATAGAGTGCATTTGTAAAGGATTCTGCAGTTTGGGTAGCATTTTTCATTTGCCTAGGGGCTTTGAAACTTTCTACCTCTGTCTTGAGAAGTGTGAAGTTTGCTTTTGAGAAATTTTTCACAGTGGTTTCCTTGGCTAAGGGTGGGGTCGGGATGTGGATGTCCACTGTGATTAGTTTATGGTCTGTTTTTACCAACGAGGGATTTACCTCTGGTGTGGAACATTGAGCCCCCATGTTGGTGATAGCCAAGTCCAGTATGTTGTCCCCTCTTGTGGGAGTGGTGACCAGTTGTTTCATGGCATTTGAGTTTATAAACTCCAGGAACCGTTGGGCGAAAGAGTTGGGACTTGAGTAGTTTTCCCAATCAATGTTTGGGTAGTTGAAATCCCCCAATATCATGATGTTTGGTGAGACCTTAATATTCTCCAATGTTCTCAGGAATGCCGAGTGGGGGTCCTGAGACAAGGTGGGTGATCTGTAGCAGGCTACAAACTGTAAAGCAGTTTTACCTACTGTTAGTTGCACATGGATGGTTTCTACTGCCTCGTGCAGTGCCACTAACCTGGAGGTGTATTTATCCTTGATGAAAATGGATACTTCCCCACCTTTAGTATTTCGGTCTGTGTTCTGGGGCCAAAAAGAATGGTATGACTTGAATCCTGGTAGTGCTGGGGTGCTCTCTGGGGCCTTGAACCAGGTTTCTGTTACTGCACAGATATCAATTTTCTCCATACTGATGAGTGCCTCGATTGCATGCGTCTTGAGGTTTAGACTTCTGGCATTGAGTAGCATTACCCTTAGTTTTTTGTTTCTGGTATTATTTATGGAGGTGGGTTTGTCTTTTGAGCCTTGCCTTAAAAAGGCACTAATGGGGTGGCAAGAGCCTTAGCCAGTATTCGAAAGCCTAAGGGTGACAGGTGCAAGCCGTCCCTGGCAAAGCAATGCGGCTTATCGAGCATGTCATCCCAGGCTGACAGACACTGGATCCCCTTTGAATGACACCAATAGCTTAGCCAATTGTTAAAATTGATAATTTTGTCTTTATACTGTGACATCATTCTTGGTGAGGGCAAGATGCTACTCAGGGTCATACCAGCCTGGGCTTCATGATCAGAGAGCTCCTCTATGTCTCTTTTCATGTAGTCCAGGGAGGTACGTCTCAGGTCATTCACTCCAATATGGACAATAACAGAGTCATATTTGTACCTGCTGTGGAGTGACCTGAGTGCTTGTGTTATGTGGCGGATCCTGGCACCTGACAGACAGCTCACAGTGACCTTCTCCTTGTTCAGTCTGGTGAGTGGGACGTCATTGTGCCTGACAATAGAGTCTCCAATTACTAGTGTATTAGGTGTGTTATTTAGCCTTAGGGGCTGCTACTGCATGACACACTGACTTTGTGAAGTATGTGATATGTGAAAGTTATTGTGGGGTAGCAGTTGCTTGGATGTCTGCTTTGGAGGTCTCTGTTGCTTTGGCAGATTTTTATTTAGAGTCTCCGAGTATGTTTTTGTGAGTTTATGTGTCTTGTTTGCTGGTGCGATTGGTCTATGTGAGACTGGTTGTGTGGTGTGAGTGGTTTCCTTCTCCTCCTGACTGACTGTGCCAGTCTTAAGTTGAGAGAGCTCAGCCTCCAGTTTGGCTGTATAGTTGCATCTCTCACATATATTTCAGTTAGTTGGAAGGAGGAGAGGGTTGTCTGTGTACATAAGGCAATTGTAACATTGCCTTAAGACTCCCAGATTCACCAGCTGGACTGGAGAGTATACCTGAAACTGCGCTTTGGACATGCCTGGATGGTTTTAAAGAACTGATTTTTTGATTGTCCGGAGTGGATGAATAGGGAGCCTTGTACTTCTGGATAGTATAAGGGGGTGTAGTGCTAAAGTTTGTTAGTGCTTACTGAGAAATTTGAGCAAGTGCTGGGCTGTAGAATGAAGGTTGAGTGCTTATTTTGAGAGTTTGGCTAGTTCTAAGGGATAAATTGAAGAGCAGACTTTGTGGAGCCAGGAATAGTTTAAAACTGGTTAAACGGCGCTGCACGATGTTGCGCGATGTGCGCTAAAGCGGGTTTTAAGGCAGGGAGTTTGAAAGAGGTAGGAAATGGCACAAAACGGCTAATAAGCTACTAGTTACTGGGCTGAGACCACTCCTCCAGGGACAGATAGGCTGCTCAGAGCTCCCCACTCTCACTGGTGAACAGAGAAGCTTCCTCCTATCCAAGTAAGGATATGGGCAACACAGGAACTATGACACAGCCTAGAATTCAGCAAAACCCAAAAACTGGACTATTCTAGTTCAGAAAAGGTAGGAAACAAGGATATTTTTTTTCTTTTTTCACTTATACAACAGAAATTAGGCACAATAATACAGTAAATGCTTTACCACTGGCTAGTGTCTTACTGTGGTAAATAATTTTAACTAAATAAGTAAATAATTACGCTGTTCCCTACAGGTGCCCCAGTGCTCTTCACCCACAGCCTTTCTACACATATAGGGTGCATGTTGCTTCAATGTGTTACAAGATAGAAGGTGAGTCAATAGTCAGTGATATTCGCAGGACAGGAATAGCACATAGAGCATTCCCCCTACATAGTATCTGCCTTAAAGACTTTACTTACAGTGATGTGCCTTCTGGCTTTCTGCATTGATGATATACTACTGACATTGATGTGCCTTCTGGCTTTCTGCAATGATGATATACTACTTACATTGATGTGCCTTCTGGCTTTCTGCATTGATGATATACTACTTACATTGATGTGTCTTCTGGCTTTCTGCATTGATGATATACTACTTACATTGATGTGCCTTCTGGCTTTCTGCATTGATGATATACTACTTACATTGATGTGCCTTCTGGCTTTCTGCATTGATGATATACTACTTACATTGATGTGCCTTCTGGCTTTCTGCATTGATGATATGCTACTCCACTATGCCTCCTATATGTATGTATGTATGGAAAAGATATGTGACTTCTTGCAGTTGTCATGTCCATTTGCCATACAATTGTGTGCTTGAAGACACTTCCAGAATACTTGTATTAACTGGAGTATGATGTGGTGACTGAGGCTTTTAGCAGCCTGACTTAGCCGAAATGTGCTTTCAGTGACTTGACAGATGGACGGATGTCATGAATAAGTTATAACTGCTATTATCAGCCATAATTTTCTGTATAGAAATAGAATCTGAAATAACTTATAGTTATTTATATCACTCATTTTCTTTTTCTGGTTTTCAGTGAACCCCGTACTATTCTCTCTTGCTAGATGAAGCCAAACATAGGGAGGATAATGAGCTGATATGCAAAATGTTTTCTAAAATATTGCAAGTTAAAAACTAGCTTTGAAAGGTAGCCACTAGCATCATTTAATGAATCCAGAAGCAAATTATTCAAGATATATTTGCATAATGAAATTAGACTAACCTGTCCCATATTGAGTTATTCAAAATGTCATTGAACCTAAAATCGCTTATGCTGCAGCATGGCACTGTGATTGAAGGATGTCACACTGAAATCATATAACGCGATAAAGGAATTAAAGCTTATTTTGTTATAAAAGAAGGTACTATATAGCAGAATACAAGTAGGCATTCTGCTGTACTATAACACTGAAGTTACTAGACTTAGCCAGATGGTCATGTTCTGCTGATGCCAGCAGCAGCATCATGTCGCGATTTTATGACACACCACAGGGAGGTGTGGCCCCAGTTAGTGAGCAGCCTCTCTCCTGGGCCACAAGGAATGTATGATAAGGGGGAGTGCCATGTCTTGAC